>NW_013549928.1:0-578 GCF_000499425.1 Eimeria acervulina | reverse complement strand
AACGATCTTCCACTTCTTGTCACACCGCAACTCCATAAATCTGCAGGCATGTGCATACACATCTTTGCCGGCCAGAGAAAGCCTAGAATGTTACCCGCACCGCCAAAGTAAGCTCGCGCCTAGGTGCATACTTCCTGGCCAAAACACCGACAAACCGTATGGCCATAAAAGGCTTCACCACACCGCAGCCCTAAACTCGAGCACGCGAAGTGCATATTCCCCACGATGCTTACACTTGCTGCTCCCCTCGCTCTAAGCCAAATACTGTCTATACTCCTACGTGTTGACGAAACTAATTCCAACCAGGCCAAACAAACCAAGCCCACATTTGCTAGTACCAACACCAAGGTGATGGAGCTGGCTGCTTGGGACTTACTTGTCGAATGAGTTCTTATTGCAGTACAAAGGGAAATCCAAGTTGTCCACGGCGTGCGCAAGAGATCGCAAGACTGCAGAAAGACGGCCTGCTTCTTACTTTACCTTGCCTACTATCTATGAATGCTGCAGCTACGGGCTCCACGTTTCTTAACGAGAAGGCCAAAAGTAGTTACGCATTTCGTGTTGGCCGCACATTCGAC
>NW_013549929.1:28208-39937 GCF_000499425.1 Eimeria acervulina | reverse complement strand
TAAATTCATATATATGCATCTATACACATATATATATACGTATAATTGCATATATACATATATAGATATGTACATATATATACATACTGCATACAAAAAAAGTATGCACTATATGTTCTATACGTATATGTAGATACATACAATGCATACAATGCATGCAATATATACAATACATATATACAGGTATATATATACATATATATATATATATATATTTGTATATATGCACATATATATATATATATATAAGACGTATTATATATGAGGGCTTGACGCGGTGCCTCCAGGCAGGCAGAGATAAATGAATGTCCTCAGGGGCCTCCGAGGCCCCTCGGCTGGGTACGCTACAATTGCATATATATGTATATATGTATGCACATATATATATATATATATAAAGATATATATATACATATATATATATATATATATATTGTACATATACTATATAAGTAATATACATATATAACTGTAGCGCTTAAATCCTCACTACACGTGTATACTACATATATATTATATAGCATGTTTATATATTATAGATATAATATAGTATATATAATATATAATATATATTCCATATATAAAATATATATATATAAAATATATAATACATAATATCTATTACATATATATCTGTATCTGCTCCACCCTCAGGAGGATGCAGAGCTGCTGCTGCTATCTGCGTGTCTTCGTTCTTAATGACCTGTGAGCAGCAAAATCTGCTGCTGCTGCTGCTCCTTGTGCTGTTGCTGCTGCTGCTTTTGCTTCTTCTGCTGCTTTTGCTGCTGCTGCTGCTCCTTGTGCTGCTGCTGCTGCTCCTTGTGCTGCTGCTGCTGCTTCTGCTTCAGGAGCTGAGGCCTAATAGTGAGTTGAGATCGACCTCAACATCCAGGAGGTTTGCAGTGTACAGCTGCTGCAGCAGCTGAGCGCATGCAGCAAACGTTGGGCGTCTCGATGGTTCCTGCTGCAGACAGCTCCGCACGAAGCCTCTTAAAGGCCGAGGGATCTTCTCTAAGGGAGGAGTCATCCCCCCGTACCCCACAACTGTTATCAGGTGGGCCGGAGACGAGATCCCTGCAGCAGCAGCAGCAGCAGCAGCAGCACATAACACAGTCGATGAAGCGCACAATCTATTAATTTGCATGCAGCTACAGCTGCACGACATACATACAACAAAAAGAATACACTCCTCAAGTCTGAGACTGACGAGCGAACAAAGCAAAACAAGCTGCAGCAAGATCCCTGTTGCTGCAGCCTCTCTGCAGCAGCAGCAGCAGCAGCAGCAGCAGAGAGCCTATATATATATATATATATAGTGTAGCATATAAAACAAGGTGTACCTGCAAAGGGCAGACCGCCTACAAGCATCTCCCACAGAACAACGCCGAAGGAATAAACATCAGCAGCAAAAGTAAAAGGCTCTCCTCGAAGAACTGAAGACAAAACAAAAGCAGCAGCAGCAGCAACATATGCAGCAGCAGCAGCAGATGCAACAGATGCAGCAGCAGCAGAAGCAGCAGAAGCAGCAGGAGCAACACATGCAGCAGCAGCAGAAGAAGTCGGCACATACGCATGCAGGAAGACCGCCACGGAAGCAAGCAGCAGCAGCAGCAGCAATAGCAACAGCAACAGGAGCAACAACAGGCGGAAGAGAAACAGCAATTTGCAGCGACAGCAGCAGCTGCTGCTTCTGCAGGTGCTGCTTCTGCAGCTGCTGCTGCTAGTGCAGCAAACCCCAGCGAAGATACCACAGCAGCAGCAGATGCAGAGACAAGCAAAAGACAATACAAACTGCTGCTGCTGCCTATAATATAACAACGCATACGGGTGCATGCATGCAGAGGCACACATGCAAAAAAGTATTAGTGTATATATATAATATTATAATAATAATTATATATATTTATTATATTTCTCTCTATCTTATTTGCTTACTTTCCGGCGCCATCCAATGATGTGTGCCGACACACCCTAGGTGTGCTGCCTGTGGGTCATTCTGCTGCTGCTGCTGCTGCTGCTGCTGTTGCTGCTGCTGCTGTTCCTGTGCTGCAGTCCACCAATCAGGGCCTCCTGCTGCTTCTACAATTGTAGCAAGACCGAAGTCGCACAGGCGTACTTCTTCGTTGCTTGTAAGAAGTATATTGGGGCTCTTTAAATCGCAGTGCATAACACCTTTATTATGTAAGTACGCCATACCTAGCGCAACTTCTCTAGCAAGCTTAACTACCTTCATTAAAGGTAAAGAGACGCGCTGACGATGCAGCAAATCAAATAAAGAACCTCCAGATACATACTCCGTCACAAGACCATACACCGGAGGCCCCACAACCCCCAGCAGCAACAACACGTTAGGGTGCCGCAGCAAAGACAGTACTGATAACTCAGCATACAAGTTTCTCTCTGCTCCTTGGCTGTCTCTACGTCTAAACGCTTTTACTGCTACCCTCATCTCTCCGCAGCACTGAGGCTTCCTTTCTTCTGAATTTGCTGCTCTTCCTGTCTCCTCATCCCCGCCTCTGCTCCAGTAAGGTGCGCATACACCCCAAGGCATATGCTGTTGCTGCTGCTGCTGCTGGGCGTTCCTTGAGCTGCCCTCCAAACCGTCAAACCCCTCTACGCCCTGCAAAGAAGACATCCAGAGCTGCTGCTGTTGTTGCTGCATCTGCTGCTGCTGCTCGCGGTGCTGCAGGAGCTGCTGCTCTGCATGAAGCTGACTGCTGCTGCAGGCTGCCATGCCTAGGCGGTGTTGTGCGTCTAGACTTCGGGTGTATCTCCAGGTCGCCTTAAAGACTCTACTATACCCTCCCTCTCCTATGGGGCCCTCTATATCTATTTCTGCTGCAGGTATAAGAATGCGCTGCAGCAAATAGTCGCCCGCTCTCCATCTGGATTTGAAGGAGCCCCGAAGGCGGCTACGATGCCTCAGCTTCAGCAGCAGATCCACCAGCAGCAGCAGCAACCGTCTCTCCTCCCAGTTCCCAACACCCATCTCCTTGAGGTCTTTGTCTGTTAATGCTAGCAGCGCGGGGCCATCCACTTGCTGCTCCTTCATTAGCTGCAGCAAGCTGTCTGTACACCCCACACTACGCAGCAAGCACTGCACATGCTCCTCACCCCAATGCCGCACTGCAGCAGCAGCAGAAAACTGTCTCAGAGCTTCCATATGTTCAGTCAATCGCTGCTGCATGCAGATGTCTTTCTCCTCAGTGCCGCTCTCCTCGCTGCTGCTGCTGCTGCTGCTGCTGCTAGTGATACCCACTGCAGCAGCAGCACGCCGCACAGAAGCAGGCCTGCGACGTATCGCTGCAACCCTCCGTCTCTCTTCCCTTTCCCGTTCGAGCTGCTGCTGTTGCTGCAGCAGCAGCAGCTGCTGCTGCTGCAGCTGCTCCCAGGTTTGCTGCTGCATCTGAACCCCATCTCCGTTGCAGTAGCCCTCTTGCTGCTGCAAAGTGTTGATAAGGGTCTCGTGTGTGCGCGGTGTATCGGCATCTCTGGAGTAGTTGAAATGTTTTTTATTTTTCTTCTTGATTTGTTTCTTGCTGCAAGGCAGCAGCTCTCTACTCGAGATAAGCAGCTCTTGTTTAATAACTCTGCCTCTCTCCCACTCCCCAGAGTATATCATCCCTCCACCATAAACAATAATACCTTTCCCATGCTTAACACCTCCTTTAAACTCTCCTATATATCTACATCCTTGACTTAAGCCTTGCACGCCTAACCCGTGCCGGAGGCCCCCCACCCACTGGCCTTCATACTTTAATGTAGAGGGGCCCCTTAGTAATACACCCCAACCTTCTCTTCTATCTAAGCGCCAGAAACCACAATACCCACTAATAGAACGTATAGGGGCCCCCCCTAACCCCAGCCCTGTCTGTAGACCCTCTACACTCCCCTTCCCCCCCAATGGGGGCCCCCACGGGGCCCCCCAACCACCGGGGGCCCCCCAGGGGGCCCCCCCAGGTGTTGGTGGATCTCTTGAGGGCCCCGGAAGCAGCACGCAGGGCCCCTTCAAGGGGCCGCAACCCAAGCGCCTAAGGGCCCCCTTACCCCAGAGGCCCCTGGGGCCCCCACTAACACCGCCTCCATATAAAGCAAAGCCGCATCCGTGTGCAACAGAAGAAGCAAATGTCTCTCCATAGTAAAGGCGATCGTCTTGAGATAGAAGCAGAGACACCTCAAGACGATAACGAGAAGATAGTCGAGGCACTGCAAACCTGCTGCCGCCTCCTGCTGCTCCTGCTGCTGCTGCTGCTGATGATGATGGTGGGGGGGGTGCTCCCTCGTCGGAGGAACTGTCGTCTACCACAGACACTGGAACTGAACCTCCTACTAAATTCATACACCCAACCCTCCCGCTGCTGCTGCTGCTGCTGTTGCTGCTGCTGCTACGGTCGGGGGCCCTATCGTTGGTGCTGTTCTGGGACGCTGCAGTGGGGGCGGGCTCAGCCTGTTCACCCGTCGCTGCTGCACCTCTTTCAGCATTTCTGCTGCTGCTGCTGCTGCTACTGCTACTACTACTACTGCTGCTGCTGCTGCTACTGCTGCTGCTGCTGCTGCTGGGATCGGTATTGAGCTGCAGCAGGCGGCGCACCCAGCGGAAGATGCCGCTAGATTTTTCTTTTGTTTGTTCATGGGCGTTGCTGCTGTTTTGCTGCTTCGTTGCTGCGGCTCGTGCAGCTTCAGCTGCTTCTGCTGCTGCTGCTGCTGCTGCAGCAGCAGCAGCATTAAGGTAGGGGAAAGGCAGGCTGCTGCTGGCCGTCACAGGGGGAATACACCCGTGCTGCTCCAGCTGCTGCAACGCCTGCTGTCGCAGCAAATGAGGGTCTGCTGCAGCAGAGAGGAGTGCCTTTTGCTTCCCCCCAAACAACCCATGCGCATGCGGCCGCGAGACATGGCTTGCTGAGCTGCTCCACCCATAGACGGGTGCAGCAGCAGCAGCTGCTGCTGCCGCTGAAGATGCTGCTGCTCGGGCCCGCTCACTGCGGCCTCTAGACGTGCTGCTGCGGCTCCCTGCTGCTGCCTGAAACCAATCAAAAGAAGAAACCTGCTGCACTAGGCTGGGGTGCTTTTGCTGCTGCTGCTGCTGCTGCTCCTGCTCCTGCTGCTGCTGCGGAGGGTGGTACAGCTGCAGCTGCTGCTGTTGATGCTGCTGCTGCTGTTGCTCTTGCTCTTGCTGCTGCAGTGGAGAACGAGGAATATACGCGGCCACAGCAGGCGCAGCACCGCTCGCCAGATAACGGACTGCACTGAGACTGGGGTTGCTGCTGCTAGTGCTGTCATTCATGCTGCTGCTGCTGCTACTGCTGCTGCTGCTACTGTTGCTACTGCTGCTGCTACTACAACTACGGCTGCTGGTGCCGTCGCCGGTAGCAGCAGCACCTGAGCTGGGGCATAAGGAAGGCCCCGAACTGTTTGCTGCTGTTGCAGGGCTTGCTGCTTCAGCTGCCTGCTCATCTGCTGCTGCTGCCCCCTGTGAATTATCATCGTCAGCCGCAGCAGCAGCAGCAGCAGCAGCTGGTATGTCTATGCACGTGTCCTCTGCTGCTGTTGGTTGCGGCTCTAGGGCACCCTCAGGCTCTTCACGTTGGTGCTGTTGCTGCTGGTGCTGCTGCTGCAGCTCGTGCTGCTGCTCGTGCTGTTGTTGCTGCCACAGACCGCTGGAATGGGCCTGTTGTGTCTGCTGCTGCTGCTGCTGCTGCTGCTGCGGTTGCTGCAGCAGCAGCTGCTGCTGCTGGTACTTGGGGTCCTCTCGCCGTTGCGTCAATGTATCACCTGATAGCCCTCCAGGTACACTGTCTTCCCGTTGTTGTTGCTGCTGCTGCTGCTGCAGCTGATGCTGCGGCCTGTGTTGCTGTTTGCTCCGCTGCCAGCCTCTTCTGCGTTGATATCCGCGGTTACTGCAGTCTGTTGTTTGCTGTCGGCCCCTCTGTTCTATTAAATGCTGCTGTTGCTGCTGTTGTTGTTGCTGCTTTTGCTGCTGCTTCTGCTGCTGCTGTTGCTGTGGGATTAGCGCTCCCTGCCCGTTGTTTATTGTTTCTTTTTCTTGTCTTTGTGTGCGGCCCCAGGACTCTCCTTCAGCTGCACATGCTCCCTTAGTCTCCTCACGAGTGGCAGCATTATCTGTTGCTGCACCTACTGCTGCTGCAGAAGCAGCAGCAGCAGCAGCTGCTGCTGATGCTGCTGCTGATGCTGGGGGTGTTTTGGTAGGTGTGTTGTTGCTGCTGCAGTGAGGCAATCCTGGGGCTGCTGCTGCAGCGGGGTCTGGTGTCTGTACACCGCACACTGGCCTCTGCTCTGAGCCCGACGGAGCCGCGGCCACTGCAGGCCATTTCCCCATGTTAAGAAGGGGGCCCCCCTGGTGCATGCAGCAGAGCAGAGGGCAGCAGCAGCAGCAGCAGCAGCAGCAGCAGGTGCTGAACCCCTGGCTCTAGCATTGCCTGTCCCTGCGAAGACCACCAAATCCCTCTCGTGTTTTGCTTCTAACTGCAGCAGCAACGAAAATAAGTAAATAAATAAATAAATAAATAAAATTCAAGAAAAATAGAAGAAAAAAAGAGAGAGAGTGCTGCTGGGGGTGCGGGGGTTTCTTATAAACTAAACTCCATAAGAGAAGAGAAAGAAGCGGATGATTATCTGCAAATATATATATTTATATTTATTTATATTTATATATATAATCGTCAGACAAACCCCAACAATGCACAGAAGAAGCAGTAAAGGTTTCTAGACACCTCAACTGAATGCAAACCAAAGAAAAAATGCATAGAATTTCTTTGCCTTTCATCGCTGGCTGAGGGGTCTCCTGCCCCTTCTACCCTCTAAATAAACTTCTTTTTATACCCTAAACACTCACTCAATAAAAAAAGAAGAAGAAAATATCTCTAAAGCTGCATTAAGAAAAAAACATTGGGGGGCCCCACGGCCGAAGGCTTCGCATAACGAAGGCATAGGAGGCCCTTCGCTCTCTTTCTTTCTAATAAAGTCTGCAATAGTGCCCCAATATATCAAATTAAATTAATTATATTGTTAAAATTAGCATTATATGGAGGCTTTACTTCTATATTTTTTCATATATTATGCTGCACTGTACAGACACCTTCAACGCTGCCTTCCTCGGGGCCCAGCGGCAGCAGCACCCCCCATCGCTCTTTGCAGCAAAATCTTGAATTAAAAATGTGCAGTTTAATTTAAATTCTATTTTAAAATAATATTTATTTTAATTTAAACTAAAGTCTAACAATATATCTTCAGCTTCCTCCCACATCCACTGGGTATTAAACATATTAGAGCAAGCGCACGAGGTGTTGTGCTGCAGGTTAGGTAAATAAAGAGGTAAAAAGAAGGAAGAAAACAAACAGAGAAAGACTCAAAAAAGTTTTAAAAGGATTAAATAGAGAAAAAAGAAGAAGAAACCATTTAGACAGTCCACACTAAGCAGAGAAGAAGCAAAAGGCTATTCAAAAAAAAATTTTTTAAATTAAAAAGCTCTTTTTATTCAACAGAGAAATAAACAGAAAAGGAGGTAAGACGAAAACATAAACAAACAATAAACAACAAGCAACGAGTAAGCAATAGAAAGCGACAAATAACAAACAATACACAGCAGAAAGACAACAGCAAATTACAAACAAACTATAAACAAACAAAAAGAAACAAATTGAAGACAGCAAAAAACAAACAACAGAAAGAAACACATCCACATACAGCTAAACATTTAGTTTAATTAAGCTGCAAAATGCTGGGCTGCAGCATTGTTTGCATTTGTCTAATCCAGACTAGCAAAAGAAGCTATTAAAAAAGAGTTTATATCTCTACGTAAATGCTACTGCTGCTCTTCCTTTGGTCTAGGAGGAGAAGGTAGCAGCATATACACCTAAAACAAACAAAGAAAAGGCAAACAAAAAAACAATAGCAGCAAAACCTAAGAAAGGAGGCTGCATTGATAACTACAGAAAGCCTCTCTTTCTGCACTTTGTTATTTGTTGGTGCTTGCTTTTTTTTTGTATTTGTTTGTTTCTTCTTGTTTGTTATTTGCAGTCAGTGAACATCTAAAGGAGCCCTTTAGGATCTTGAGCCTCTTTTTGTTTCTCCTTACATTCACTGCCGCCTCCCCCAAATAAAAAGAAATAAAAAGAGATAATAAAAATAGATAAAGACAAACTTTTCAATTACTCTCAGCACAAGCATACACTCTCGCCGGGGTATAATAAAAGTCTTAGTCGCTTTGAAGGAGTATTTGCTGCATTTATTTTTGTTTTATTTACAGTAATGAACAAAAGGAAAACAATTTATTGCAATCTATTTGTATATAAACTGCAGTTTAGATAAAAGATGTACATAATATATATATATATATATATATATATATACCACGCATACACCATACTACTGCACTTGTAAGCGGCTATCGCGCCTTAAAAAGTTGAAAAATAAAACAAATTATTTTAATATTTGAATATATTTATTTATATTTAAATATTACAAGACGAATAAGGGAAATAAGTCCTTCTTGAATCTTTCTTAAAGTGATAAGAGGCATTACTTTATTATCATTATACATTCTGCATGTATTATATTTTATATGTATAATATATATTATATGTTAATATATATATATGTGTTTTGGTCTTAATATGTCTATTTGATAATGATGATGATATGCAGAAGTAAGTAAAACTGCAAACAACGACAGCACCGTCATTGAATGAGCAAATCTAAGAAGAGAGTTCTGCCCATCACTTACTAAGTTTTGTTTTTTTGTTTTTCTTTGTTATGCTGGTTTTTGTCGTATCATAAAGATGCATTTTTCGCCCTATAATATATATATATATATGTATATATATATATATATATATATATATTCATATATGTATTATGGATATATTTTTTCTACTTTTATTATACATATTTGCGCATGCAGTTTATATAGGCAATGTATATGGTGTGTTTATAATGTTGCAAATTCATAAAAAGACTGCGACAAACATCAACGAGAAAGCTGAGTCTACACCTGAGAGGAAAAAGGCTGTTAACAGCCTTTAAGCTTGGGTTTCTGATGTGCAAAGATTAAAAATATTAAAATATAAGTCTTCAGCTGTTGATTTAATTTAAACTTACAGAACAAACACACAAATAAACCAAAGAAAATAAAGCGAAACCATCACACACGCGCACGCTGTGAAGAAGCCTACGCTGTGTGCTTACACAGTAGCTAGCTATAGCTAGCAGTGGCTAGTTGCAGCTAGCCACTGTAAGCCTTCCTACTGTTAGCCAGGCTGACTGTCTCTACTATCCTTTGTGCAGAACTGCGGTGTCTAGGGCTGAGCCACATTTGTATTTAGACGCGTGTATGTAAAACTAAACAATTTATAAACATTTGCGTATATGAATGCATATCTACAGGTACTGTATATATATATATATATGCATATGTATATATATCACAGTTACATATGTATATTCAAACCCACAAATATATTATATATGCAGGAGAAATATCCAACACGTACATGCATTTGAATACACCAATCAATAATACTTCTATACTATTTGTATGCACACATATGTATGCATGCATATGCTTATATATATGTATATATACATACTTTTTCTCGCTGTGTCTCTTTCGACTTTAACAAAAACCTGCTGTGGCAAAGTGCTGCCAAGCAGTACATAAAAGATAAACAGAAGAAATGAATTATGTGTCTGTTATTACAGTGTATGTGCAGCAGAAGGCTCTGTTATTACGTATACGTATACTGCTGCTGTACTTTCTTATGTTTGTTCGTTTTGCTTAGGAGGCAGTAAAAGATTTAAGAGGAAAAGACCTCAAGATAATGCAATTCTGTAGAGCAGCTTTAAATGCTTTTCCCCCCCTTCCAGGTGTCCTAGCGGCCACAGCAGCACAAATACAAATAATAGTAAGGAGAAAAAACAGAGAAAGAGGATTCCTTTTGTTAATAGGGAAGCTGCTCTTGCTGCAGCTGCTGCTGCAAGGCAGCAATACAACACCCCCAGGTCTCAGTGTGTAAGGGCAAGAAAACCTGCATCAGATGAATACACGAGCGATGCAGACATTATATACATACAATATATAGTAATATATTATACTATGGCCCCCCGTAGTGAAGCCGTCAGTCAGTAGAAATGCATAAAGCCAACACTCAGACAGAGCAAGCTCCACCCAACCCGTAACAAAAAGCTAAAAAATAACTGCCTCTCTCTCCCCCCGTTGTGCGATCCCGAGCTCCTGTGCATGGGGAGCGTTAAAAAAAAGAAATAAAGCTTCTTTCTTTCCTGTTTACAGCATTATTAAGATTTCATTATTTTGTATGGCTCTCGGCCTCCCCATGCGTACAGGGGAAGCGGAGTGTAAATACGCACCATAAGCGGGCCCCATAGAAAAGCCACACATTGAACTTTAATAAAAACATTATGGAAGCAAATTTAATTCAACAGATTCTGCTTATGACACCAAACTTTTGTGCATTTTTCATGTTTTACTGACCGGCGTGGCTTCAGCCTGTTTCATTCTTTATTGAACGATGGATGAGTTGCAGCGAAACGCACCCGGGGGAAAGCTGAATAATAGCTGAAGAAATAAGAGAAAAGGTAATTTAATTCAATCATCTAAATTGTTTTCTTCCATTTAAGACATTTGTTGAGCTTAGGAGAGGCGCGCGACAGATCCTGTGGTTTAGATTTCTGCGGGATCGCTGCATGCAGGTGCTGCATTTCTTTGCAACTTCATGGAGCCTTGCGAGGAAAGCTCTATTTTTTGGGGTTTATTTGGCCAAATATTCACAAATTTCAGCTCAATTAAGAAGATTCCGCTACTTTTATGACGGGGCGAGGCCTGCAGCATCAGCGGCTCGCCCAGAGCTGCTGATGCAGTTTATGTGGAGGTGTTGCGGCTCGTTGAGGTTCTCTTTGCATCTCTTGCTTGGGTAAAGCGTCTTTAAATACTTTTACTCGACAAGAAGACTCTTTTTAGAGGAGAAACGTTCATGAGAACATCACCAAAAGGTGCGGACGAATCGCCTGCCTCTTCGTAGGCACCCATATAATACCGCAGCTCAGCGCGACTCGCTGCAACTCGCAGCACTTTTACGTTCTTAACGGCCTCTTTTTGGTTCAAACTGAACCCCTCTGCATCCCAAATACCCCTTTCTATTGCTGGGACCGCTGCACTTCTCTCCTGTGTTGCAGCAGCACCAGAGCCGTCTAGCACCATCTCCCTCAGCTCTCCTCTTCTCCTTCACCAGCCTACAAGACGCTGTACGTACACCTGCGCACACTGAGCTCTACGCCTGCTGCAGCAGACCCTTCACCGGGCAGCCTCAAACTGCATAATCCTCAGCCGCAAGACGCAGCAGGGCAACAGATCCTCTGTGCAGCAGCCTCCAGTTGCTGCAGCAGCAAGACGCAGCAGCGCAACAGATTCTCTGTGAATCAGTCTCCAGCTGTAGCAGCAGCAGCACGTGCATATCAGCATCTTTCTCCTCGCTGCACATCTTTTCAGGCTAGTGTTCTGGGAGCAGCACAGGCAGACTTGCTGGGGTATGGGGGCCCCCCTGCTGCTGCCCCTCAGTGCCTAGGGGCCCTACAAGCACATTTTAACGTTTTTTACGCTCCATAGGGGGCCCCTGTTCGTCTGCAGCAGGTGGAGGGGCCCCGAGGGCCCTCGAGGTGCACGCAGTTGAGGGGGGGGGGAGGGGGGGGGCCACCAA
>NW_013549929.1:0-28108 GCF_000499425.1 Eimeria acervulina | reverse complement strand
GGTGGAGGGGCCCCGAGGGCCCTCGAGGTGCACGCAGTTGAGGGGGGGGGGAGGGGAGGGCCCACCAATTCAGTATGGTGTCTACAGAGAGAGGAGGGGGGGCCTCGTCGGGGCCCTGTGAGTCTGCTGCGCCTCCCTCCAACCCCACCCTAAACACACCTTTTCATTCCGCGACTAAAGAAGACATGCACCGGCAAACTCTAAACCCAGACAGCACAACAACAGTGCCCCAGAGGGCCTCTTCAAGGCATTCAGGGGCCTCTTTAGGGCCCCCAGAGGTCTCTTTAGGGCCCCCACGGGGCTCTTCAGTGCCCAGTAGCAACCCCTCTTCAGGGGCCCCCACTTCAGGCCCCGCAGGGCAGGATCAGACGAGTCTTTCGGGGGGGGCCCCCCAGGGGCCCCCAGGGGAAGAACACGATGCCCGCGGGCATCTCGCATCTCCTTCTCCGCAGCAAGTCTCATGGCATACACCTCAGGAGTCGTCGATACAGCTGGGCCCCTCATTTTCTGCTGCACCAGAGGCAGCAGCAGGAGCTGCAGCAGGAGCAGCAAGACGTGCTGTAGCCGAGAGTGCAGCAGCAGCAACCGCAGCAGGGGAAGCGGCCGCTGCAGCCGCAGCAGCAGCGGCAGCAGACGCCGCAGCAGCCAAGACTGCGGCAGCAGCTGTAGCAGCACTAGAAGCAGCAGAAGAAGGAGATGCTGCTCTTAATCATGTCTTTATATTTACTAACCCTACGAGCGGAGGCAACAAAGCGGCTGCCTTTACGCGAGTGGGCCTTCTCTTTGCTGTCTCTGTTGCTGTCTCTCCTTGGTTGTTTCATTGTCTTTGTCTGTCTCTCTCTGTCTCCGTCTCTTTCTCTTTTTGTGTTTACTTCTCTGTCTGTCTGTCTCTCTCTTCATCTCTTTGTTTGTTCGTTTGTTTGTTTCTGTGTAGCGTTGTCCTTCTCTGTCTCTCTTTATGTCTCCTTGCCTTTATTTATCTTTATTTATCTGTCTTTGTTGTTTGTTTCTTTGTTTATCTCTTCGTCTTCCTTTACTTTTTTCACTCTTTGTTTGTTTCTCTGTCATTGTCTGTCTGTTTGTTTGTCTCGCTGTCTCTATTGGTGTTTGTTCGTTTGCTTATTTGTTTATTTATTTCGTTGTTTGTTTGTTCGTCTTTATTTGCATGCCTTTATTTATTTATTTATTTATTTATTTATTTATTTATTTGTGTTTTCCTGCCTTTCTCTTCCCTCTCCTTCCTTTTTGTTTGCTTTCATCTCTTTAATAATTTAATTTAATTTAATTTAATTTAATTTGCCTTTGTTTGTTTTTTCTGTTTTTTCTTTAATTTAATTTATCTTAGTTTGTCTTTGTTCTTTTGTTTTAATTCAATATAATATAATTTACTTTATTTTAATTTGTCTTTGTTTGTTTTTTTATGTTTTTCTGTCTTCTCTTTAACAGACCGCCGTCTCGCGTTTAACTCTGAGGGAGCCCTTTAAGGTGAAGGTGATTATTCATGATATAAGAGAGGGAGCAAGCGGCAGCAAGCCAGGCTTTTTGCTGCTGAAGGCTGTTGCAGAGAGGGTACAAGGCACCAGCAGCAGCAGCAGCAGCAGCAGCAGCAGCAGCAGCGCCGAACAACACCCAACTCAACAAACCATTCGCGTTCTCGTAGCAGGAGGAGACGGCACTGTGATGTGGTGTTTAGAAGAAATGCAAAAGACAGGGGTCCCTCCTCATGTCTGTGCAGTAGGAGTTGTACCCTATGGGACAGGTAAAACAAAACTAGGTTTTAGGGTTTAGGGTTTAGGGTTTAGGGTTTGATGCTGAGGGTGGCGGGGCGTATGCTTATCGGGGTGCAGCTCCGTATGGGGGTGAAGCAGATTATCCCGCGAAACGATTGTCATTAGGGTTTAGGGTTTAGGGTTTAGGGGTAGGGCTTAGGGTTTAGGGTTTAGGGTTTAGGGTTTCTGAGGCGCTGCAGGCAACGACTTCGCCAATGCGTTTGGGTGGCGGCCGTTCAACGCTGCGAATCCTTTCGACTCCTCACTGCACACGTGAGTTGTCTTTCAGGGTTTAGGGTTTAGGGTTTAGGAGAAGAGAGGACGTCAGGACAGCCGCTAGCCGCAGTTCCTTGCTTGCTCGGTGCAGCGGTAGCAGCAGCAGCAGTAACAGCAGCCGCAGTAGCAGCAGCAGCAGCAGTAGCAGCAGCACCATTAGCACCAACGACTGGCTTATTACGAGCAGCAGCCTTACTAGCAGCAGCAGCAGCACAAGCAGAAACAGCAGCGCAAGCAGCAGCAGCACTATTAGCAGCAGCCTTGCTGACAAGGAGCAGCCAGATTAGCAGCAGCAGCCGCAGCAGCAGCATAAACAGCATGGTGCTGCTGTCTGATTTGCTTTTTGCTGCTTGCTGCTGCTGCTGTTGCTGCTGCTGCTCTTAGGCTGCGCAGCATCGTAGAGCACAGCATGAAGGCGCGCGTTGTCTATCATGACCTGTGGTCTGTTCGGGTGTCTTTAAGGCCCGGAGGGCAGTTCAGCAGGATAAACCCTAATACGAGAAAGAAGGTCCTCATAAACCCTAAACCCTAAACCCTAAACCCTCAAGTTTGAAATACCTCATGCAACACTGCACACAACCCACGTTCGGGTTTCGAGTTCAGGGTTAAGGGTTTAGGGTTTACGGTTTATCTCATCATACTTAGGGTTTAGGGTTTAGGGTTTTGGTTTTAGAGTTCAGTGCTTAGATTGTAGGGTACAGTGCGTCGGGTCAAAGGGCTATGGCTTTGAACTTCGTGTTCCGGGTTTAGGGTTTAGGGTTTAGGGTTTAGGGTTTAGGGTTTAGGGTTTGTGTGATAGGAAGTGGTGAAGGTGGAGGGGGAGCCAGTTGAGTGTTTAGGGTTTACAATGAGTAATTATTTCAGCATGGGCGTTGAAAGCCGCATTGGGCGAGGGTTTGACAGACACCGCACGAAGTCTCAGGTCTTCAACAAAATGGTAAACCCTAAACCCTAAACCCTAAACCCTAGGCCGTACGGGTTAAACCCTAGAAAGCAGGGAAGGTTGTCTGTCTTTGCTGCTTTTTTTAATTGTTTCATCTTCTTTTTTGTCTTTCTTTGTCTTCTTTTGGCTATCTTTGTCTCTCTTTTCGTCGTTTGTTTGTTTTTATCTGCTTCTCTCATTTCATTGTCTCACAGTTGCCAGCCCCAAATGCCGACTTCGCCTGCTGCTGCTCGTGCTGCTGCTGCTGGTTTTGGTGTTGCTGTTGCTGCTACTTCCGCTGTTGCTGGGGTTGATGCTGCTGCTGTTGCTGCTGCTGCTGCTATCCCTGGTGGTGGTGTTGTTGCTGTTTGCTGCTGCTTGTGTTGCTGTTGCTGCTGCTGCTGTTGCTATTTATCTTTTTGTTTGCTTTCTTTGGTGTGCATGCATGCAGCGCTACGGCATTGAAGGCTTTAAGAAGACATTTCTAACTCGAACTAAAAGCATCAATGATATTATCAAACACCTGCGTGTACACCCCAACACCCCACAGGAGCAGATTCTGTTTACAACAGACAAAGCAGAGGCTAAAGAAAAACAAATTCCTCTTCTTAAAAGTAAATAAATATAAATAATAAACAAACAAAACCACTAAAATAGCAACTATATCGATACCCAAACTAAACACGCAACCCACAACACTATACGCGCCACGCCTCGACTGCAGCAGCAGCAACTGCAGCAGCAGCAGCAGCAACAGCAGCAGCAACAACAATATTATTAGCTGCAACAGCAGATACACGGCCAGCAGCAACAGCAGCAGCAGCAGACCACAATACGCGCCACGCCTCAACCGCAGCAGCAGCAGCAGAAACAGCAACACCATTAGCTGCAGCAGCAAATACACCGTCAGCATCAACAGCAGCAGCAGCAGCAGAAACACCAGGCCAAAATACAGCAGCAACTCTCCTGCGCGCTGCAGCAGCATCACCCTGCTTCCTCACCCTCCACAGCAGCAACAGCAGCAGCAACAGCAGCAGCACCATATATTTATTATTTATTTATTTATTTATTTATTATTGCAGAGACAGCCTCTCTCGTGCTGTTGAACATCCCGAGCTTCAGCGGGGGCAATGATATTTGGGCGCCGTCAAAGAAGCTAGCTACCTCACAACCAAACAAAGAGAAGCAGCAAGAGGCTCGAGTATATACACCCTAATCATATTAAATTGCAGCAATAATCAAGCTAGCATGCAGATGCTGCTGAGCCCGTTCCTGCTGCTGCAGCTGCTGCTCTACTTGCTGCTGTAGTAGCTGCGCTGGCTTCATCAGCATCTGCTGCAGTTTCTGCTGCTGTTTCAGTGTCTGCTGTAGCTGTTGCTGTACGTGCTGGTGCGGCTGCTGCTGTACCTGCTATTGCAGCTCTCGCTGTATCTGCTGCTGCTGCTGCTGCTGCTGCTGTTGTTGTTTTGTTTGCAGGCGCTGCTGCAAGTGCCGCAGCAAATGGGCGACGAGTGTTTAGAGTTTATGACATTTCGCGATATCCCCTCGTTGGGGCTGGAGTTTGTATGTCTCTAAACTTATTTATTTATTTATTTATTTATTTATTTATTTATTTAATTTGTTTGTTTGCTTGTTTGTTTGTTTACTTGTTTGTCTGTTTATTTATTTATTCGTTCCTTCATTTTTTTAGCTATTTATTTATTTATTTATTTATTTGTTTACCTGTTTATTTATTTACTTGTTTTGTTTGTTTGCTGCGGTGGGTTTAAATATATATACAATATATAAATGCATCTTCTACTGTTTTTCTTTCTTTGTGTGGCTACCCTGCTTCTTTTTAGGGTTTTGTTTGTCTATGAGGAGCTCTTCTTTATTTATTTTATATTATTTTTATTGTTTGCTGTTTATTCTATCCCTCTGCTGTTATCTGCTCATCTATTTTTAAGGGTTTTGTTTATAGGATGTCTTTCTTCTTTTGTTTGTTTGTTTTTTTAGTTTTATCTCCTTTAAAATTAAAATTTTAATTTGTTTAATATATTTCTTTTGTTTTATTTGTCTGTTTTTGTTGTTTTGTTGTCGTATAATATATTCTCTTGTTTCGTTTCTTTGTTTATATTTACAAGAATATAGATATATAATAAATATAAATATAAATATTTATATTTATAAGAAATGTTTGCCTCCCTTTCAATCCTTTAATTCATTCTCAGGCGTTTTATTAATCTATTTGTTTGTTTATTAATTTGTTTGTTTTATTTATAAATTATTATTTATTTGTTTTATTTATTTTTATTGTGTTGTAGATGGTTTATCTAGTACGTATGAATGCGTTTATTAATTAGTATATATTATGATAAATAAACACATATATAAATAATTTATTGATTAATAATTAATTATTTATTTATTTTAACTATGTTTATTCTGCTGCAGATGGTTCGGGGGAGAGGCTCTCGCCTATATAGCGGGAGCGGCCCTTGGGAGGTCTCGTTCAAATCTTTAGAAGAGAAGACAAGGGTTTATTTTCAAGTAATTTGTTTTATTTTAATGTTTGTTTATTTTATTTATTTTATTTATTTTATTTATTTTGTTGCCTTTGTTCTGCTGTTTTCTTCAATGGGTTTTTAGATATGTTTTTGTTTACTTTCAGGTGAATTGTTTTATATTATTGTTTGTTTATTTTATTTTTTCTGTTAATTTTATTTAATATGTTTATTTATTCTTTTGTTTTTTTATTTGTTTATTTAGTCCGTTGTTTATTTTGTTTATTTCGTTGGCTTTGTTCTGCTGCTTTTTAAATTTGTTTTCGTTTACTTTCAGGTGTATTGTTATTATTGCTTGTTTGTTTATTTTATTTAGATTTATTCTGTTGTTTACATTATTAATTTTATTTATTATTTTGTTTATTTTCTTTAATTTATTTGATTTATTCTGTTGTTTGTTTTATTTATTTTATTTGCTTTATGCTGTTGTTTGTTTTATTTATTATTCATGACAATAATACTATGAAGGCGGCTATAGTTGTTTAATAGAGCTTCTTTTTTAATTTTTTTTGTGTTTGGGGTGTACAGACAGATGGGGAGTATTACCAACTTAGTCTTCCTGCTGGTGTTTCTGTTTCTCATAACAGAAGGGTGCAGGTGTTGTGTTTAAACCCTAAACCCTAAACCCTCGCTTGATTGTAGACTATCAAAGGCGCCACTGCAACGAGGCAGCGAGCCGACCTAAAGAAAAACAATAAATACGTTTGATTATGAAGCCTTAACAAATCTAAATAAATAAAAGAAGAAAGGAGAGGGCCTCAAACCCTCAAGCCCCATAGCAACGCATGCATTCAACTTTCTTTTTTCTTTTCTTCCGAGTTCCTTAACACATATACACAAACAAATTTAATGCATTAAATGCATTAAAGTGTATGTAACTAAGCCTCTATGTGGTGGCTGCATGCGCAGACAGTTATTATATAAAAAAGAGAAGGGCTTCTCAGCTGTCTATACACCCCAACACTTCTTCTCTGCCTTGAGGCAGCGCCCCTTCCAACTGATGGCTAGCCAGCCACACAAAACCTGTCGCTAGCTAGCTAGCTACACGTGCAGCTAGCTAGCTAGCTGCACATGTATGCGTAGCTAGCTAGCTGCAGACACTTGCAGTTGGATAGCTAGATGTAGACGCATGGATAGCTAGCTGCGCACAAATTACAATAGCTAGCTACCTGCAGACCCGTGTGTATGGCTAGCAACCGCACTGTCTTTGCAGCTAGCTATCTTCGTGCCTAGCTATCTACACACATTTCTGTATGCCTGCCAGCTAGCTGTTGACAGATCGTAGATCTGCATGGCTAGCTAGCTAGCTAGCTACGCATAAGGGCTTACTATTTGAAGCGATTGAGCAGAAAGCCCCAGGGCATTCCGGCAGCTAGCTGGCGTAGCTAGCTAGCTGGCGGTAGCTAGCTGGGTGTAGCCAGCTGCGTCTCAGCTGCAGCCCCTCCCTCCTTTCTTAATCTATGATAGCAGATGCCCCTTCTATCCTTAGAAGTGTTTCTTTTAGTGCCTATACACTCGCTTTAAACAGCAACAGAAAGAGAAGGGGGCCCCCATGCGCCTGGGGGCCCCTCAAGTGTATCTACAGATGCATGCATATCGCTGTTAACACCACTGCCCTTCAACTCCCCGCTGTCTTCGTAGCCATTCACTTTACCAATCAATCAAACTCAGAGGCCCCTGGGGGCCGCTGGGGGCCCCCCTGCGGACCGCTGGGGGCCCCTATGGGGGCTGCTGGGGGCCCCTAGGGGCCCCCCAACTCGGACTTCCTCCGAGCTGCTGCCGCTGCGTCACACTGCTTACCTGCGGAGTAGGGTCCCCTAAGGAGTAGCAGCCCCTTAGGAACCCTTAGGGGCCCCTATTCCTGAGGGCCCCTGAGGCCCTACGGGGCCCTTCGGGGGCCCCTAAGGGCCCCTGATTCTTTACTTGCTGGCTTATTGACCCTTAGGGGGCCCCTTGCCTATGAATAAGGGTGATAGGGGGCTAGGGGGCCCTCTGTCTACGCAGTAGGGGGGCCCCCTAAGGTTCCATAGACCAGCAAAGAAAGAGTCAGGGACCCCCAGGGGCCCCATAGCTGCCGCTCAGGGACCCCCTAGGGGCCCCTTAGGGGCCCCCTAACAGACACCTAGGGGCCCCCTAGACGCCCATTAGGGGCCCCCAGGGTAAGGAGGGGAGGAGGCCCTGACGAATAGCAGCAAAGGGTGCTGCGACTGAGGGCAGCTGCAGCA
Organism: Eimeria acervulina; assembly: GCF_000499425.1. Lineage (NCBI taxonomy): Eukaryota > Apicomplexa > Conoidasida > Eucoccidiorida > Eimeriidae > Eimeria > Eimeria acervulina. Next base: position 20,373 of record NW_013549929.1, on the reverse strand, counting down.
GGAGGGCCCCGCCCCCCTTTGTGTGTGTAGAATATACTTTTAAATATCTATTGAAAATTAAATTAGAGAGAGAAAGAGAGAAAAAGAAGGAAGAGATTGAGCTGCTTCCTGGGGGGCCCCCAGCAGAGGTGTGAGGGCGGTCGGCTGGGAGGGGGCCCCTGGGCTCTGTGAGTTGAACTGTATGTACACCTGAGGCGTCTATTACAATTGCAGAGACTTCTGAATGAAGAAATAAGTTAAAGTTATTCTATAAACTTCTTTATATCGCCCCTAGAACTCCTGAGGCTCCCCCGGCTGCCCCGGGGCAGGCCGCTGTGCTGCAGCGCAGCAACAGCAGCAGCAGCAGCAGCAGCGGCCGCAGCAGCAGCAGCAGGACCTGCTTTGCTGCTCGCAACTGTACACCCTAGGAGGGCTTTCAGGTGTATGTACACCGCAAGAGAGCCCCCAGCAGGGCCCCTCTAAGGCGGCGCCCCAGACGGCCGGATGAAGAGCCCTGGGGGCCCCCCCTCCCCAGGGCCCCCACCATCAGCTGCTGTTGCTGCTGCTGCTTTGAATGTGCAGAGGGTAGAAGCGGACAGCAGCGAGATCGCAGCAGGAGCAGCAGGAGGAGCAGCAGGTGCAGCTGCAGTAGCAGCAGCAGATGCCGTACCCCGTTTGCTGCAATGCTTACTACCCCCAGAGCTAAGTAAATGGCTGGAGGTTGAGATAAATGGTTTAGCTGCTTTCTTAAGATCAAAGGCTTCTCTTCCTTCATCTTCTTCCTATGAGGGGGCCCCTGGGGGCCCCCTGGGTATCGAGTGGCAGCGAAGTTGCTGCAGCAATTCAGAAGCGCTTTACCCTCTTCAAGAAGCTGTCACTGCGCAGTTCTCCTTACTAGCAGGAGAGGCCTGGGAGGCCCTAGGGGCCCCGTTAGGGGCCCCCCTGGGGGGCCCCTGGGGGGCCCCCCAAGGGGCCCCCTTGGGGGCCCTAGGGGGCCCCTTGAACGACCCTTTTAGGGGCCCCTCTGATGGCTGCAACTCGCCTCCCTGCGAGCTGCTGCAGACAGAAGGAGAGCAGCAGCTACTGTCTGCAGGAGAAGCAAGCGGCTTGCTGCAGTGTTTGCTGCCGCTAGCAGCAGCAAAAGTGTGCAGAGCAGCAACAGGGCAACAGGAAGACGAGCAGCAGCAGCAACAGCAGCAGCATGCAGCAGCAGGAACAACCATCTATTCAGTGCTCCCGCAGCCAGCGGCAGATAAGGTGGAGCAGCTGCAGCGGGGTGCCTCTTCAGCAGCAGCAGCAGCAGCAGCAGCAGCAGCAAAGGGAAACAAACCCGACAGCAAGACCCAGCCAGCAGCAACTAAAGAAGAAAGCTGTCTCCTCGCCTGCAGCGGGCCTCTACAGACGGTAGATGCCCCCTCACTAGGCACACCAGCAGCAGCAGCAGCAGCAGAGGAGCATGTGAAGCAGCAAGGGACCGAAGACCGAAGGAGACAGCTGCTGCAGCAAATACTAAGCAGCCGGGAGCAGCTCCTGCTGCTCGCGAGGCAGGCTGAGTCGGAGGCCCCAGCAGCAGCAGCAGCAGAAGCAGCAGCAACAGGGCGTGCCGATGTCCCTCAGGAGCACATGCAGCAACAACAGCAGCAGCAGCAGCAGCAGCAGCAGCAGCAGCAGCAATTGAGAGAGCGGATGAGGGCTGAACTGCGGCGCGGCGCTGTTGCTGCTTTTAATTTGTGCTGCTTAGATTATGTGAAGAGAGAAGATACTCCGAAGGGAGACAAAGCAGCAGCAGCAACAGCAGCTGCAGCAACAGACGCTGCTGCACTGCCTTCTCAGCCAGGCGAGGGCACCGGGGGAGCGCGTTCGCTGCTGCAGCAGCAGCAGCAGCAGCAGCAGCAGGGGTTAGCAGCAGCAGCAGCAGCAGGAGTGGATACGCTGCTGCCGCTTGCGGTGCTGCCTGATGATGTTGTAGAGCCCCTTAACTGCCCCCTCTTTGCTGCAGCAGCAGATTCAGAGTGCTGCCCCCTCCCGCCTCCCTCTTCGCCTTTGTCTACAGAGTCAAGCGGGCCTGAAGAGCAGCAGGAGCAGGAGCAGCAGCAGCAGCAGCAGCAGGAGCAGCAGCAGCAGAAGGGGCCTGCGTTGGGAGGGAACCCCTGGATGCTGCAGCAGCTCGCCTTTGATGGCAGGCGCAGCGCCTTCGTTGTCTCGCTCTCGCAACCCAGCAGCAGCAGCAACAGCAGCAGCAGCAGCAGCAGCAGCAGCAGCAGAACTGTGGTGCGTCGGCGGAAGGTATTTTCGTGTTTGTGCCGCAGCCGCCAGAAGACAGCAGCAGTTGCAGCAAAATATGCGCAGCTCCGGCAGCAGGCTGAGCTGCTGCCCGAGGAGACAGCTGCTGCTGAAGTCCTTTCGGAAGAGGGGTTAACAGACGAGGAGACACCTGCTGCAGCAGCTGCAGCAGCAGCAGCAGCAGGTGGTGCTGATCCTGCAGCAGCATCTGGGGATAAAGCTGCAGCAGCAACGCCCTACAGCAGCAGCAGCAGCAGCAGGAACAGCAATTGGAGCAGAGGCACTGGTGAGTTGCTGCAGGAGGTGCGCGCTCGGCTGCAGCTGCTGCAGCTTCGGCAGCAACGGGAAGCGCTGCAGCAGCAGCGAGACCTCTTCTATCTTGCTGCTTCTGAAGGCTGCTGGCTGCGTAGAGATACTGCTCTGCTGGGGGCCCCCTACCCTTTAAACGCACTGCCGTGGCAGCATCACTTGGGGCCCCCCCCTGCAGGCGTTCATCAGGGTGGGGGCCAGGGGCCCCCCGAACCAGCAGCAGCAGCAGCAGTTGCTGCTGCTGCTGCTGGTGCTGCTGCAGCGGGGAAGCCAGGGGGGCCCCCTAAGTGCAACGGCAGCAGCAGATATGGGTTCATTACACCTGGGGAGTGCTGCAAGGGGGGCCCTGCAGACACAGGAGAAGAGGGCCCGCATGCAGCAGGAGTTAAAGGATGCACAGCAGCAGCATCAGCACCAGCAGCAGCACCAGCAGCACCAGCAGCACCAGCAGCAGCAGCAGCGGCAGCAGACGCATTGAGGGCCCCTTCAAGCTGCTTTCAAGCAGCAGCAGGGCCCCCCACTACCCACGCTCCACCCTTTTTAGGGGATCCCCCTAACTCTAAGCCCTGGCCGAGGGCCCCCGTCTCAAGGGCCCCCTATACCTGCTACCCTGTAGAGGAGGCCCCCTGCTTAGGGGGCCCCCTATGTGGGGGCCCCCTACCCCTTCTGAGGGGCCCCCACATAGGGGGCCCCGCGGAAGGGGTAGGGGCCCCCCATGAGGGTACAGATGGAGAGACAAGACAAAGAGAAAGGCGAAATGCAGCAGCAGTAAAACCATCAGATGCTGCTGCTGCTCCTGCTGCTGAGGGGCTCCCTGGGAGTCCTCCTGCCTGGGCTGCTGAAACTGCTGGAGATAATGCAGCAGCAGCAGCAGACCCAGCAGCAGCAGCAGCAGATTCAGCAGCAGCAGCAGCAGCAGATGCAGCGCGGGAAGCAGCAACAACTGGAACGGAAGGCAAACAAGGCGGCGCTACCGACGGGGCCACTGGGCCCTGCAGCAGCAGCAACAGCAGCGGCTGCTGCAGCAGCAGCAGCGGCAACAGCAGCGACTGCAGCAGCAGCAGCAGCAGCGGCTGCAGCAGCGGCTGCAGCAGCAGCCTCCGAGAAGGCGAGTGTGCTGCTCGTGGGGGCGAAGCCTCAGGGAGCAGCTGCTGGGGTATTCGCGTTGTGGAGAGACAGAAAGGAGACATCTGGCAGCTGCGGATGGTGCGTTGCAGCAGCAGCAGCTGCTTCTGCAGCAGCTGCAGTAGCAGCAGCTGCAGCAGCAACAGCAACAGCAGCAGCGTCTCTGTGTCCCTCGGGTTGCTGCCCCTCTATTTACGCGTTTCACCTCTCCTTGCCTGCCTTTGCTTCTCTGTCTCTCTCTATCGTCTTTAGTCTCTGCATGCGGTATATATTTTTATTTTGCTGCGGTGTCTCCTCTGCTGTTTGCTGCTTCTTTCTCGTCCTTTTGCTTACTATTTCTTGTCTGGCTACTGTTCACTTCCTTTTGCTGCTGTTTGTCTCCCTTTGCTGCTGTTTGTCTCCTTTTGCTGCTGTTTGTCTCCTTTTGCTGCTGTTTGTCTCCTTTTGCTGCCGTTTGTCTCCTTTTGCTGCTGTTTGTCTCCTTTATTGTTTGCTTTCTTCTTTGCTGTCTCTTCCTCAGGCCGCCGCTCTGCTGACGCGGGGCTGCGAGGATGTGCGGGAGGAGCTGCCTCCTTCTTCTCCTTCTTCATCTTCATCTCCAGCTTCATCATCTTCATCTTCTTCATCTTCATCTTCATCTTCTTCATCATCTTCTTCTTCTACCTCTCCTCCTCCTCCTCCTCCTCCTGCTCCCCCTCCTCCTCCTGCTCCTCCTCCTTCTTCATCTTCATCTTCATCTTCATCTTCATCTTCTTGCTCTTCTTCTGCTTCTTCTTCTCCCCCTCCTCCTCCTCCTTCTCCTCCTCCTTCTTCACCGTCTGCTCCTTCTTCTTCATCTCTTCCTCCTTCATCATCATCATCATCATCATCATCATCATCATCTTCATCATCATCATCTTCATCATCATCATCTTCATCATCATCTTCATCATCTTCATCATCATCTTCATCCTCTTCTTCTGCTCCTTCTTCTTCATTTTCATCTTTTGAGCCTCCTCTTGCTGTTCCTTCTTCTTCTTCTTCTTCTTCTTCTTCTTCTTCATCTCCTCCTTCTCCTTCATCTTCATCATCATCATCATCTTCATCTTCATCTTCATCTTCTTCTTCATCTTCATCATCATCTTCTTCATCTTCATCTTCTTCTTCTTCTTCGTCTTCTTCTTTTGAAAAAGGCGGCGCCTCCTCTGTTGATTTTTTGCTGCTATATGACTCACAAGCAAACCGGGTGAGGCTCTGCATTTGCTGCATTTGCTGCTGCTGCTGATGCTGCTGCTGCTGCTGCTGCTGCTTGTTGCTCTTGATGGGGCTGTTTCGGATATCGTATGAGAGTTGCTGCTGCGCCTTCTGCTGCTGCTACTACTGCTGTTTTTGCCTCTGTTGCTGTTGCTGCTATTCCTACTACTGCTATTGCTGCTTATCTTGCTGCTGTTGCTGCTGCTGCTGCTGCTGCTGCTGCAGGATGCAGCATTAAAGGCTTTGCAGGGGTTGCTGCCTCCTCTCCCGACCTCTTTAGGAGTTGCAGCAGATGCAGAGAAGAAGAAAGAACTGAGGCTGCTCTATGATGCGCTGCTGGAGCCCACCTTCGCTGTTCAAGCAGATGACGTAAACTTCCTGCTGCTGTTGCTGTTGCTGCTGTTGCTGTTGCTGCTGCTGCTGTTGTTGCTGTTTATGCGGATACTGCTGTTGTTGCTGTTGATGCGGATGCTGCTGTTGCTGTTGCTGCTGCTGCTGTTGTTGCTGTTTATGCGGATACTGCGTTTGCTGCTGCTTCGCCTTCGGCTGCTGCCGTTTCTTTTGCTGCAGCTGTTCTTTTCATTGCTGCCTCTGCTGTTGCTGATGAAGTTGCTGCTGCTGCTGCTGCAGCTTCAGCTGCTGCTGCTGCTGCTTGGGGTCTTTGTGCATTTGTACAGAAGGTGATGAGGGTCCGCGACGCCGTGATAAATATTTTTGATTATCCAGAGCTGTATATCATGGTGAGGCCTTCTGCTGTCTCTGCACTCTTTCTTTTTGTCTCTTTTCTGTCTCTTTCCTGTCTCTTTAATCTCTTTTAATATCTTTTAATCTCTTTTAATTTCTTTTAGTCTCTCTTAATTTCTTTTAATATCTTTTAATCTCTTTTACTCTCTTTTACTCTCTTTTACTCTCTTTTAATATCTTTGTCTCTTTTTGTCGTTCTTTTGTTTCTTTTGTTTTTTCGTCTCCTTTGTCTTTCTCTGTCCTTTTTTTGTTTATTTTGATATCTTTTGATATCTTTTAATATCTTTTCTGTCTCTCTTTATCTCTTTTTGTCTCCTTTTGTTTTTTATTTGATTATTCTGTTTCAAAATAACTTTCCTGTCTCTCGCCTGTTTGTCTCTCCCCTGTTCTTCGTGTTTGCTGCTTCTTCTGTTGCCGCTGTTGCTGTTGCTGCTGCTGTTGCTGCTGCTGCTGCTGCTGTCAAGTGTGTGTCTCCAGCTGCTGCTGCTGCTGCTGCTGATGCGTTTGCTGCTGCAGCTGCACTGTTTGCTGACTTGGGATCTGCGCCTTCTCTGCTTTTCAAATTTCCTCACTTGGGTCTGCGGGTACTCCAACGATGTCTCCTCTGTAAGCTGTCTCTTCCTGCTGCTGTTGCTGCTGCTGCTCCTGCTGCTCCTGCTGCTGCTGCTCCTGCTGCTGCTGGTGCTGCTGCTGCTGGTGCACAAACACGAACAAACCCTTACAAATATATATATATATATATTATATTAATACTTATGAATAATATAAATATATAACTAAGTATATGATGTTGATGTGTGTGTCTGTTTGTTTTGTTTGTTTGTTTACAGTGGCTGTCTCCCCCAGCAGCTAGAGAAGTTATGTCTTATCTTGTTGGTCTTGCCTTCTCCTTTAGAGACCGCCTTGCTGCTGCTGCTGCAGATGCAGGGGCCCGGGAGCTGCCAGCAGAGGAGACAGCGCTGCTGCAGCGCAACAGAATGTTGCTGCAGCTTTATATGGCTCAGGATCAGAAGGAAGCAACGCCCGCAGCAGCAGCAGCAGCAGCTGCTGCTGCTGCTGCTGCGGGGGGCGCGACTCCAGCCACCCAATTCAACCTCAACCAAGAACCTGCAGCAGCAGCAGCAGCTGCAGCAGCTGCAGCAGCAAGCCCGCGTCTTTCAGGGGGTCCTCTGTCTGGGGGCCCCTCTTTCGATTCCGGGGCTGGCGCTGGTGCTGGTGGGGCCCCGTGTATGGCAGCAGCAGCTGCTGCTGCTACTGCAGCAGCAGCAGCAGCAGGATATAAGGAGGAGCTGCTGCAGGTTGCTGGAGTGGGCCTTGTAGACTTTACTCTACCAGACGGAGTGAAGTTTGATAAAAGTAAGTTAGCCTTCCGCTGTCTCTGGAGAGAAGGAACAGCACCAGTTCGGCAGCAGCAGCAGCAGCAGCAGCAGCGGCAGCAGCAGCAGCAGCACGACGAGCAGCAGCACGAACTGCAGCACCACGAGATGCATCAGCACGAGCACCAACAACACTACCAGCAGCAGCAGCAGCAGCAGCAGGGAATGGCCTCCCCTAAGACCCCAGCAACTGGGGGAAAGTGGCTGGGGGGCCCCTCACCAGGCAGCAGCGGGGTGAAGCAGCAGAGCCTGCAGCAGCAAAACCGCAGCAGAACCTTCAGCTGCCGCAAGTATGGTCTATATCAAAGCAAAATATTAGCAATTCAGGTACTCATCTTCATTTAATCGCCCGCAGACACAATCTGCTGCTGCTGTTGTTGCTGCTGCTGCTGACGCTGGTGAAGCTGCTAGCGTGGGGGTATATTGAGGCCTCTGTGATATTTCGGGTGTATCGGCACCTCTGCTTCTTTGTCTTCTTCTGTTGTTTTGTGGCTTGTCTACACTTTACCTGCTGCTGCAGCTGCTGCTGCACCTGCTAGTGCTGCCGCTCCTGCAGCGGTTGGTGCTGCTGTCGCGAGTGCAGTTACGGCTGCTGCATTTGCAGTTGCTGCTGTTGCTGTTGCTGTTGCTGCTGCAGGCCCGTCTAGCTTCTGAGTTGCTGACCCCACAACCACCTGCTCCGTCTCGGAGTCGGATCCCAGCCCTTGCTGCAGTTGTGTTTGGTTTGCTGCCGCTTCCTGAGCCTCGAGACTCTGCTGTGCATGCAGTAGAAGGAGAGCCTCTAGCCCCAGGAGACAGATTGCTGCGGCAGCAGCGCTGGCATTTGCTGCTGCAGCAGGGAGGTTGGAGGGGAGGCTGCCCCCATCCCCACTTTGCTGAAGCAGCAGCAGAAGCAGTTGAGGCACTGGGCGGAGAGGCCGCAGTGCAGCACAGAATCAGCAACAAACGAAAGAGACACACGAGCGCAACCCCCAAACCAGCAGCAAATCATCATCACCACCAGCAACTGCAGCAGCTGCAGCAGCAGCAGCAGCAGCAGCAAGAAGGCAATCAAACAGGCCATTTAGGCTCCAGCTTGGGGTCAGAAGACACCTCTTCTGTACCCTCGTCAGCAACGAATGAACATCCTGCTGCTGCTGCTGCTTGGGGGGGGGGCCCCTGCTTCCCTCAAGGGGGGCCCCCCGTTAGCCCTTTGGATTGCGGGAGCTGCTGGGTGTTGCAGCCTCGAGAACCGGGGGAGCCGTCAGCAGCAGCTGCAGCAGGAGGAGGTGGAGCAGCAGGAGGAGCAGCAACAGCAGCAGCAGCAAGTGCTGCTGCTGTTGCTTCATTAGGTTCTCGTTCTTTATTGAGTTGTGTCTGGGAAGAAAATGCAAATCGCTGGAGAGTGACTATAGGCGAAGCAGAAGAGGCAAGGGCTTGCAGCAGCGGGGGCCCCTCAGGGGAGGGGGGCCCCCAAGGCCCTTCTTCTACGGGGCCCCCGGGGCCCCCTGGGGCCTCGGGTGTACGCTGCATTGTAAAGAGAAGCTGCTTCTTTTACTCTGAAGCAGATATCTTGAAGAAGAAAGCTTCCTTGCTGCAGGCTAGGCGGTGGGCTGCTACTCAGCTGCTGCTAGGGGAGCAGCTCTGTGTCTTAGGGGCCCCCGTAAGAGGTACTGAGACAGCAGTTGAGTTTCTGCAGAGGGCCCCCTGGGTATGGGGAGCTGCAGAAGAAGCAGATGTTGCTGCGCTCTCCAGATTGGGGCCCCAGCAGCTCCGTGCTGTCGCACACAACGCAGAAGCTGAAGGAGCAGCAGGATTCCCTGCTGCTGCTGCTGCTGCTGCTGCTGCTGCTGCTGCTTCCGTGTCTCCGAACGCAGCCTTTCTCCCACCCAACAGCAGGGGCTCTGCCTCTCACCCCCATTTCAACGCCAGCCCAGAGGGTACAATGGCGATAGGGCCCCAGGGGGGGCCCCCAGGGGGCCCCCCAGGGGCCCCGCATGTAGTTGCAGCTGAGGGTACTGCCTGGGGTGACTGGAATAGTTCACAAGGTTGCATGCAGCAGGGGGCCCCTTTCGGGGCTATGGGGGCCCCTTGGGGGCCCCCGTTAGCAGATACAGCGTTGGAGGAGGGAGGGGGAGGGGGGCCCCTGGGGGGCCCTTGTGGGGCCCCCAGCGGTTTGGGTAAGAAAGGCAAGCAGCGCACGCGTCCTTATCGTTCTGCTGCTCCTTTAGATGAAGCAGCAGCAGAAAGACAGCGCTCTCAGAAAGCTGCTGCTGCTCGTGTGCGGTGGATGCGGTACCGGCTGCAGCAGGAAGCAGAGGCGCAGCAGCTACCAGCAGCAGTTGCTGCTTTAGGAGATAAAACAAATGTACAGCCTAACACACTTAACTCCATCCCTGCTTTTTTCCCTATGTAATGCAATGCAGCAGCAGCAGCAGTAGTAGTAGTTGCAGCAGCAGCAGCAGCAGCAACTGCTGCTGCTACTGCAGCTGCAGCCGGTGGCCCCTCGTACTGCCGCCGGGGCTGTTGCAGCGGTTGCTATACACTGCCGCTGCTGCAGCGGCTGCTGTTGCTGCTGCTGCAGCGGCTGCTGTTGCTGCTGCTGCAGCGGCTGCTGTTGCTGCTGCAGCAGCAGCAGCATTCTGCATCATAAGAGTAGGGGGTGGCGATGAGGCTCAGAGATTTTCTTTTTGCTTTTTTCTTCTATGTTTGTCCTTGTGCATTTGTTATTATTACTAGCTTATTACTATTATTATTATTATTATTATTATTATTATTATAGCTATTATTACTATTATTATAGCTATTGTTATTATTATTATTATAGCTATTATTATTATTATTAATTTGTATTGTTATTCCTAAGATTATGTTAATAATATTCTTGTTACGGTTTTATTATTATTATATTGTTAGTATTACTACTCCCTTCTAAATAATATATAATATATATAATATAATCATATATATTATTTCTATTATTATTATGTTTCTAGTATTATTATTACTGCTATTATTATTATCATTGTCATTGCCGGTATTATTATTTTAATATTATTTATTTATTACTCATGCAAACAAACTGCCACTTGAGAAGCAGCAACAGCAGGTGCAGCAGCAGCAGGTGCAGCAGCAGCAGCAGCAGGTGCAACAGCAGCAGGTGCAGCAGCAGCAGCAGCAGGTGCAGCAGCAACAGCAGCTGCAGCAGGATAGAGTATGCGGTGATATCTGCTGCATTTGGAGTTGTTGTTTTATCTGTCGAGAGAGAAATAGAGGGAGATAACAAAGAGACAAAGAAATACAGACAAAGCGACAATAAAAGAGAGGTGAAGATACACCGGGAGCAAACAGAGCAAACCCTAAACCCTAGAAAACTGTCTCCAAACCCTAAACCCTCAGGAGACAGCAGAAGAAAGGCAACGGGTTGCTGCACAATACACCCCAACTCTTGTTTAGATAATTTCTTCATTAAATGCTCCCTCTTATTCTTCTCATATTATTTGCGACCACGCTTGTTATCTTTAGGGTTTAGGGTTTAGGGTTTAGGGTTTACGGATTTAACCAGGGCCTTGGGGCTACCGGGCTTGGGGATAAGTATTTAGGGTTTAGGTTTTAGGGTTTAGGGTTTAGGGTACGGCCGTCACAGCTCAGCGTCCTCTCAGCAAGTTTGCTGCCCTTCGGGTTTAGGGTTTAGGCCCCCTCCTAGCTAGCTGGCTAGCTATCCAGCTAGCTACTTAGGTAGCTAGGCAGCTAGCTAGCTGCAGCTAGCTGGGTCCACTAGCCAGAACAGCGGTGAAGCAGAGTTTACATCTCTTCGCAAGCCTTGAAGAGGGGCCCCCTTCTGGGGTTTGAGGGATTGAGGGGCCCATGAGGGTTTTGGGGCCCCCCAAACCCTCATGTTTATTTTTATGTTTATGTTTATATTTGCATATATATTTATATTTATATTTATATTTATTTATATTTATATTTATATTTATTTATATTTATAGGGTTCGCCCCTTGCTAATTGTTTTGAGGTATATGTTCGTCCGGCTCAGTTTGTTAAGGGGTCAAATAGATACTGCAGCAGAAGCTGCAGCAGCAGCCGCAGCAGAAGGAGCTGCAGCAGAAGGAGCCGCAGCAGCTGCAGCAGCAGCAGAAGCAGCAGCAGCAGAAGGCGCAGCAGCAGAAGTAGCTGCAGCAGAGGCGGCAGCAGGAGCAAACGCTGGGTAAATGGGCTTGCTGGTGTTTCTCTGGCTTTGTCTCGTTTAGGGTTAAGGGTTTAGGGTTAAGGGTTTAGGGTTTAGGGTTTAGGGTATATGATTATTGAGTTAATTATTATGTCTACTGCGTGTTTGCAGTGTATATTGAGGCGATCTTCTTTGTTTTTTTTGTGTCTTTTCTGTGAATTATTAAGTATTTAAAATAAACAAATAAAAAGACTTAATTTATTTATTTATTTCAGGGTTTTGAAAATAAAATACAGAAAAATACTCTGATCGCTTCAGACACGTGGTCACACCGTGTGCATTTGTTTGGTTTCCAGGTGTACATACACCTGAAAATCTGCTTAATTAAATCCTTCTTAGGGTAAATATAAACACAAAGGATAAATATAATATTTTTATTTAGAAAAAGAAGACAAAACACACAAAAGATAGACTACTCTCTGCTGCAGGCCGCAGCCGAAATGCGGGTCTCCTCGTCAGCCCTTAGGGGCTTTTGTGGTGTCTGTAGATTTCTTCTACTTTAATTTTAAATGATAATACAATTTTATTAAATTATTATTAATAAAAAGAATTTTTTAAAATATTTAAACCCCCTTTTAACCCTCCTTCCTCTACAGGCCGGCCCGCCGATAGAGACTTCAGTGTCTCTTCAGGTGTCTGTACACCCGAGAGCTGCTGATCTCCTTTGCATTGTTCTCTACCTCTAAGGCAGATAATTTCTGTTCTTCTTCTTGCTTTTCTTTTGTCTCAGGCTGCCTCCATGAAGGTTCAGGGGGGCTCTCCTTGTGCTCAAAGAGATTAATAATATATATACCCGCTGAAAGGAGACCCTAAGAATACATTAAAATATAGTTTGCACTGCGTACCCACAATATAACAGTAGCAGCATCAAACACCCTTTCAATGACTAAAAGAACAGAGCCAGAGACCTAAAGAAATATGTCTCTGGCCTACTCCCACCGGCAGCAGCAGCAGCAGCAGCAGCAGCAGCAGCAGCAGCAGCTCTCCAGTTCTGTAGAGGGCCCACTGACTGCAGCATTGCGGAGGAAGGGTAAGGCCCCTGATCCCCTCAAACGCAGCACCACCGACTCTCCTCGCCTGTTCTTTTCAACAGCCTTCTTAGATGAACTCGAAACCAATGGCTGCTGCCAGCAGCAGCAGCAGCAGCAGCAGCAGCGACAGCAGCAGCAACAGCTGCTGCTGCCTGCACAGGATTGTGGAGCAGTGAACCCCTGGGGGGCCCCTTTAGGGAGCCCCCGAGCAAAACCTTCAGGGGGGCCCCCAGAGACGCTGAGGGTTGTCTATGATGCTGCAGCAGGACAGCGACAGGTGCTGCTGGGGGGCCCCAAACTGCAGCAGGAGAAGCAGCAGCTGGTTGCTTCCCGTAAACAAAGAGAAAAGCAGCAGCACAAGCAGGTTACGCACCCACACTCCGCAGCAGCAGCACTATCACCAACAGCAGCAGCAGCAGCAGATGCAGCTAGAGAAGAGCTGCTGCAGCCAGAGGACTTCGAAGCAACTTTAAACGAGGCCCCCCCAATGCAGCGGCGCCTCAGCGGTTGCCGCCTCATTACACCAACACGAACAGATACCCCTGATAGACAGCAGCAGCCGCAACAGCAGCAGCAACAGCAGCAGCAACAGCAGCAGCAACAGCAGCAGCAACAGCAGTGGCTCCCCAACAGCCTCATGGAGGCAAATATCGCTCAAGGAGAGCCCAGACGGTCTTCCTCCCAAAGCCAGGGGCCTCCAGAGCCCGTTGGGGGGGCCCCCCAGTCCCTGGGGCCCCCAGGGTGTCAATCTGCTGCTGATTGCTGTGAAGGTTTCAGACCCCAAGGGGCCCCCAAGGGGCCCCCAGGGACCCCCGCCCTGTACCGAGATGTAAGCAGATATCCTACGGAGGGAGAGAAGGGCCCTGAGCGCCTCCCGTCAGTAGCAGCTGAACTAAACAGAAACAGAGAGGGTATTGCATGGGGCCCCCCCATGCAGGGGCCCGTGGGGCCTCCGGGGGCCCCAGGGGCCCCTATGGGTCCTGCGTCTTTACCTGTTAGTTTTTTCACAACTCCCCAGCCTTTATCTACCCCCACTGCATTTGAGGCTGCAAGAAGATATTTATATGCACCCCTATCGGGAACCCCTGGAGCAACAGCAGCAGCAGCAGCAGCAGCTGCTGCTGCTGCTGCTGCTTCCCCTGCTGCCTACAACCGGAGACTAAGTAGCTCCTTCATCGCGCCCTGGACCCATACGCTACAGCAGCAGCAGCAAAAGCAGCAGCAGCAGCAAGAGGGCCCCCGTTCATGGGCCCCTTCAGGATTCCCCTTCGCTACCACTGGGCCCTTCTGGGGCGCTCGGCTTTCTGCTGGGGGCCCCCCATGGTGGGGGCCCCCGTACCCTTGGTTACAGCCATGGGGGCCCCCTCGAGCAGCAGCGGGTCTTGAGGGGCCCCTCACAAACTCAGTAAGGTCTGTTGGGGCCCTTCAGCACCCACGGCTCAATAGATACTCCAGCAGCAGCCGCCTAGGGGGGCCCCTAGGGGGACCCCTTGGGGGGCCTTTTGGGGGGCCCCTGGGGCCCCTAACACCTTCAGGGGTACAGGGGCCCCCAGGGGCCCCCAAGGCAGCAGCAGTAGCTCAGGCGCATAGAAGGACAGCCAGCGCATGCACAGTCCAAAGACGCAGCCTACGGCAAGCAGCAGCAATACACCGGCACCTTGCTGCTGAGCACCTACAGCAGCAGCAGCAGCAGCAAGGTATGCAGCCTGCAGTGCAGCACGAAGAAGCGCAGCAGCAGCAGCAGCAGCAACAGCAACAGCAGCAGCAGCAGCTGCTGCTGCATGCACCCCAGACCCCACACTCAGGAGGCCCCTTCGCGTTGGGGCGAGACATCGGCTCTCGCCAGAGCACCTGCAGCACAGCGCAGCACGAGACGCTGCCTTACAGCAGCAGCAGCAGCAGCAGCGGTAGGGCGGTTAGCTGCTGCATGCATCCTTTCTGCAGCAGCCCTCACTGCAGCTGTCTATGCTTAGGGGGCCCCCATTACTCTGAGCAGCACCACAGCAGCAGCAGCAGCTGTCTCCCTAACAAACAGTCTCCTTCTTGCTGCATCCGCTCCAATTCATGTGCCCCTATGCCTACACAACAACCCTCAGCAGAAGCAATGGGGGCCCCCAAAGGGGCCCCCCTTACACCAACCGTAACAGGGGCCTCTGAGGGTATTGAGGCTGCGCTGCAGCGGGAGAGGGGCAGCGTCAAGGCGGATAGAGTGCTGCCTCCTGTTGCTGTCTCCTCTACACGAGGTCCTGCTGCACCAGCAGGTGCAGCAGCAGCAGCAGCAGCAGCAGTAGCAGCAGCAGCAGCAGAGAGCAGCAGCTCAGAGACTCGCCTGTGTGGCAGCACCTTATGCGACAGCCCAGCAGCAATAGGAAGCCGCATCCTTAGACGCCTCCAGACCCTCAACACTATACTAAACCTTGAGGCCCTCCGGCAGGGGGCCCCCCCTCCTGGGGGCCCCCCAGCTGTCCGGGGGAGCCCCTCTGCTGCAGCTGGGGAGCCTACAGGCGCAGAAGGGCCCTCTAATCACTCGAGCAGCTGCTGCAGCAACAAGCAGACACCTCGCCCCCCTCAAGCTGTGGGGCAGCGCTGCTGCAGTGAAGCAAGGTCAACGCTGCCGTTCAACCCAGAAGCAGCAGCAGCAGCAACAGCAGCAGCAACAGCAGCAGCAGCAGCAGCAGCAGCAGCAGCAGCACCGCTGGATCCCTGCTGCACGTACAGCTCGACTGGAGCCTCCCTCATAACTTCTGGCGTCCCCCGACTGACATTGGCGGCCCTCAATACTGAGAGGGCCCCCCAGGAGGCACCCCAGGGGGGCCCCCAGGGGGCCCCCCGGAGGGCCCCCTCTTCAGGGGGTTTGCAATCAAGAAGGGGGGCCCCCTTCCCGCTGCTGCCCCCACCACTGACAGACAAAAGGCCTCTTGCTGAGCAGAAGAGGAAGATAAGAGACAGAGAGACTGCAGCAGAGAGAGGAGACAGAGACAAACAAGCAGCAGCAACAGCAGCAGCAACAGCAGCAGCAGACAGAGACAACAGACAAGAAGGAGACAGCAGCTGCAGCAGCTTATTACCGCCATCAGCAGCCGCACCGCTACAAGACAAACTACAGAGACACAGGGGGCCCCCTCCTCCTGTCTGCAGCAGCACAGAACCAAATGTATTAAGGGATACAGCAGCAGAGCTACTTCCCCCTACAGGGGCCCCCGTAGGTGCCCCCCAAGGGGCCCCCCATTCAGGGGGCCCCTCAGGAGACTCCACCCTCCTTGTTGCAGCAGACAAACGCATGCAGGGAAGCAGCACAGCAGCCATCAACCCTCACGTAGCCCCTATACCTAGTTGTAGTAACGACGCTGAAGAGGGGCCCCCAGGGGCCCCTAAGGGGGCCCCCCATCAGGGTGTGGGGGCCCCCCCCATCTCGTCTGAGCTGCCGTTACACCCCGCTACAGCAGACACCTGGCCTCTGTCTTCAGATGTCTCCGTTGGGGGGCCTCCAGAGACTGCGGGGCCCTTGGGGGCCCCCCGCATCGACCCTTTAAACACTACAGAGGGCAGCACCTTATGGAGCCCCCAGTTAGAGACATGTGAGGGCCTTGCGGGCCCCTCGGGGCCCCCCTCTCAGCCTCCTGAGGCCGAGGGGGCCCCTGTCTACTCCCCAGCTGTCGCGCTGTACCCTCTAGAGCAGACATCTATTAAAGATCAATCAGCTACTGCTGAGGGGGCCCCCTACGCCTCCACCAGAGACACAACGGGGGCCCCCCCTCAACCCTCGAGGTGTCTCTGCAACCCCCGCAATCTGCAGCGTCTAAATGTGCAGTGGGCCCTATGGACTGCCCCTCTCCAGGGGCCCCCAGGGGGCCCCCCAGGGGCCCCACAGTTAGGGGCCCCTGAGGTAGGGGCCCCCAGTGATGAGGGGCCCCCTAGAGACCCCTTAGAAGAAACCCCCAGCATCAGGTTATGCGGGTTTCCTTCGGTAGAAGAAGCAGAAAGCTGCAGCATCAGCTGGGGGCTGAAAATATATTTGCAGCAGCAGCAGCAGCAGCAGCAGCAGCAGAAGGGAAGGGAGGGCCCCACAGGAGACAGCCGCGAGATGCAGCAAGGGGTGTTTGTGTGTCAGTGAGTTAAGGGCCCCTCCTTTTATTTTCGTTGTCTTCTTCTCCTTCCTGCTATCCACATAATTTATGTATATATATATATATATATATCTTATATATATTATATATTATATACTATATATAATATATTATATATGCTGTATATAATATATATATATATTATATAATATATAACATTATATATATATTGTATATTATATATATGTATATATACTTCCTTTTCTTTCGTGTTGTTTTTTCTCTTTTTTATTGTTTGACCCCATTTGCTGTTTTCTGTTTAAATAATTTTTTGTCTTTTTCTTTTTGTTATTATTCTCTGACTCTAATTTATTTATCTGTCTCTGCTTTGTTTTTATTGTTGTTTGTTTCTTTGCTATCTTTTATTTTTTTTCTTTTATCTGTTTAATGACTTATGTCTACTACTGTCTTCTTCGGGTGTATGTACAGGGCCCCTGGTCTCCGCCTCCTCCTATTCTATGAAGGCCCCACAGGGGGCCCCCAATCTGTGGGGGCCCCTTATGCCGAAGCAGCAGGTGAGCTGCCCTCAGTCGCTGCTCTTGCTCCTGCTGCTGTTGCTGCCGCTGCTCTTGCTACTGCTGCTGCTGCTGCTGTTGCAGACGGGGGTTTACGATGCAGAGCCACTCCCCTGTGGCAGTGAGCGGTAGCCGCACAACAGCAGCAGCAGCAAAAACAACAGCAAGAACAACAACAGCAGCAGCAGCAACAGCAACAGCAGCAGCAGCAGCAGGTTCTGTATCGGCAAGCTGACGCGCTATGGGTTAGCAGCAATGAGGGCCTCTCCCTCCCTGAGGGCCCCGTCTTTGTTTAAATATATTTTATATTTAACTGTTTTTCTCTTTTGCTGCAGTTTGGTTGCTGGCGGAGTTGCGGGCTAGGAGAAACCCAGAAAGAGCAATTGAAGCAGCAATGCAGAAAGTTAGTTGCTGCGGTGTATCTTCAGCCTGTCTCTCTGTCTCTCCTTCTCTCTGTCTCTTTCTGTCTCTCTCCCTCTCCATCTCTTTCTCTCTCTCTTTATCTCTATCTATCTACGTATATGCACATTTATATATCTATGTATGCTTCTCTATCTATCTACCAATGTATATAATATATATATAATATATTTTACTCTGTTTCTTTATCTATATCTCAGTCTTTGTCTCTCTTTGTTTGTTTCGCTCCGTATGTCTCTCTATGTTGTATTTTTTCTGCATTTGTTCATCTCCTAACTGCTGCCTCTCTCTCAATTACTCCTTTTACATCTGCACGAGACAGCTGCCAAGACCAGCAGCAGCAGCAGCAGCAGCAGCAGCAGCAGCACCATCACCAATAGCACCACCATCAGCAGCAGCTACATAAGCAACACCATTACCAGCAGCAGCAGCAGCACGAGTAGGAGCAGCAGCAACAGCAGCAGTACTAGTAGCAGCATCACCACCAGTAGCACCAGTAGCAGCACCAGTAGAAGCAGCAGCAGCAGCAGCAGCAGCAAAGGTCTGTGTGTGCTTTGTTGCATAGGCCTTGAAGCGGCTGACAACAGAAGAGAGGAGACAGGCAGCAGTAGCGGTGGGTCTCGTGTTGGGGGCCCCCAACCCTGAGGGGGCCCCCATAGCGGAGGGGGGCCCCCAGCAGCAGCAGCAGCAGCAGCAGCAGCAAGGAGACAAACTTTGCTGCTCCTGCCGCATTTACTTGAAGCAAAAAGGAGCAGCAAAGGCCCTGCTGCTCCCCCAAGTAGGTTTTAATATTCAACGCGTCTATAGATATACATTAAGCTGTATATAATATATATATATATATATATATATATATTTTATATATTATGCACAATACATTATATATTATATATTATATATTATGTACTATATATCACATACTATATACTATATATTATATATAATATATTATATATTATATATTATATATTATACATTATATATTATACATTATATATTATATATTATATATTATATATTACATACATTAGTGTACATACACTCTATAAGTGCATGCAACAAAAGAAATGTCTCTTTTCAGTTTGTTCTGTCGATTAGCAGTTTATATCTTCTATTAAATAAACCCCTTATAGAAATTATATATCTATAAAAACTTTGCAGACCCTAAACAACTGTCTCCTCCCTTGTTTTTATTGTCTCTTTCTTTGTTTTTATTGTCTCTTTCTTTGCTTTTACTGTCTCCCCACTGAGTTCGAGTGTCTCCTTTCTTTTTTCAGGGTTTGTTTGCCGCTGTCTCCTCTCCTTCTACCCTCCAAACCACCTCCAGTGAGTAGGGCCCCTCAGTAAACACAAGAAAACAAACAGATATATGTATATATACATATATATATGCATATATATACGTGTATATATATATATATATATAGAGAGAGAGAGAGAGAGACAGAGACAGAGACAGAGACAGAGACAGACAGACAGAGAGAGAAGAGCTGCAGAATTATCTTTGTCTCTGTCTCTCCTCCCCCTCTTTGTTCATTAAGGGGTCTACATTGATTGCTGAGTTGTGGGGTGTATGTACACTACGCAGCAGCAGAAGAAAATATTAAAGAATTTGAGGCCACAGTAGATGCAAATAAACCTGTCTGCCTTTGTCTCTGCAATGAAGACTTCTGGAGCAGCAGGAGCAGCAGCAGAGACAGCAGAGACATTGTCGCCTTTCTCTTAGAAGGAGACAGAGGAATGAAGCAGGTATTGTGCATGCGGGGGGGCCCTTATGATGATGAGTTTGTCTGTTTTTCTATCTTTATCCTGTTTCCTGTCTCCTTCATAAGCCAAATAAAATAGCTTATGTGTCTCCCCCTTTCTCTTTCATGTTCTGTCTCTTTGCAGATAATACAAACGCCTTTAGCTGCCGCTAATTCAGAAAGAGACACAGCCCCTGCAGCAGTTGTTATGCGTCTGTAAGCAACCTCCTTAAGGAGGCCTTAGGGTGGGGCCCCCCAGAAGAGACAAACAAGGGGGGGCCCTCAGGGGCCCCCAGGGGGCCCCCACCAAGGGGCCTCTCAACTCCCTATGGCTGTCGGCCCGCATATTATAATTAATCTCGTGAAAGGTCTCTACTGTGCAGCGCTAAGAGTAAAATGCATGCATAGCAAACAACGGAATCGTTGTGGTGTAGAGGAAACAGTTTTTTGTTTAAGATTTGAAGACTTTATTAAGAGGTACATTGAAGTATTTTTTGTATATATATATATATATATATACATATATTATATATATATTATATATATACATATACATGAATAGACGTTTTGAATAGATATATATTACTGTCTAATGGGCTGATACTATACCAATAATATATATACATATATATATGTACATATATATTACATATAATGTATATATATGTATGTATAACATTTGTATCTACAATAAAGGATATATCAAACAGGTGTATCAGTAATAATAAATAGTTATACTTGTAGACAGCGTAATAATAATAAAAAACCAGCAATACTGCACAATAATACCAACACTCCACAGTAATACTTCGTAGGCATCTTAATAAAGCCAGCAAAGTAATATAAATATATTATTTAGATATTTTTTTCTATAAACACCCGGAGCGTCGACGGTTCTATGGTGTAGTGGTTAGCACTGCGGACTCTGAATCCGCCGACCTGGGTTCAAATCCCAGTAGGACCTTTTACTCATTAAAATAGTAATTAACTCATTATTATGTCTATTTATATTGTTATTTGCTGTTAAGATGATAAAATAAATGCGGAATAATTAATTACATCAACCCCTCATAAGACTAATATAAATTAAGGCACGGGCTTAGACAGAAATCAAAAAACCCGTTGAAATATTTTGGGGGGTGTATGCAAGAAAAGTAAAGACACGTTTAGCATTTAATAATGCAAGTTAATAATGCTAGTAGCATTAAATAGCATTAATAATAATAGCATTAATGCTACTAAATAATAACTTAACAATGTTAATAAATAGGTCCT
>NW_013549930.1:990-1587 GCF_000499425.1 Eimeria acervulina | reverse complement strand
CCCTGCAGCAGCAGCAGCAGCAGCAGCAGCAGCGGTAGCAGCAGCAGCAGCAGTAGCAGCAGCAGCAGTAGTAGCAACGTACACAGAAGCAGCAAATGAACAACAGGACAAGGAGGGTTTAGGGGTTATGACTAACAGAAGGAGGGAAGAACTAGGGTTTAGGGTTTAGGGTTTACGGTTTAGGGTTTACTGCTTATTCTTTAGGGGTAAACATTTTACTGTTTAGGGTTTAGAGGGTTCTGCTCTCAGGATGTGTTGTTTATTGCTTAGGGTTTAGGGCTTAGGGTTTAGGGTTTAGGGTTTACTGTGCATTTTTTGTTAGTTTCTGCGAATTGTTAATTTTTTATTGTTATTCTTTGTTTAACGTTGATAATTATTTAATCTTTTTATGTTTCTTGTCTATTGTTTATAACCGTTTAGGGTTTAGGGTTTAGGGTTTAGGGTTTAGCTTTCACAATTTAGGGTTTAGGGTATAGGGTATAGCAATTAGAATTTATTGTTTCGGGTTTAGGATTGAGGGTTTACAATTTAGGGCCTAGGGTTTAGGGTTTAGGGTTTACAAGTTAGTGTTTACGCCTTAGTGTTTGGGGTTTAGGA
>NW_013549930.1:0-890 GCF_000499425.1 Eimeria acervulina | reverse complement strand
TACAATTTAGGGCCTAGGGTTTAGGGTTTAGGGTTTACAAGTTAGTGTTTACGCCTTAGTGTTTAGGGTTTAAGGTTTAGGGTTTAGGGTTTACAATTCAGGGTTTAGGGTTTAGGGTTTCGGGCTTGTTTACAATTTAGGGTTTAGGGTTTAGGGTTTAGGGTTTAGGGTTTACCTTGGGTATCTGTTGGATTACCGCAGAGTATGCATCCGTTGAAGCCGCATTTAATATCATTTCTTAAATAAACTTCTTGAACTGCTTTCTTTAGTCGTCCTCGTTTGTTTATTTTAAAGCTTGTTATTAGAGGGGCCTCCAGTTGATTAACAGCAACATCACCTTCGCCTTCTTCTTCCATCTTAATCATAAACCCTAAACCCTAAACCCTAAACCCTGAATCCTGTATCGAGTTTATGCATTTAATAGGGCTGCTGCGAGCCTTTCGGGTTATTAACACGGAGTTATGATATTGAATGGACTGCTTCTTTGATTATTTGTTTGTTTATTTATTTATTTGTTTGTTTGTGTTTTTGTTTGTTTTTTATATATATGCTCGCTGTGCTAATCGCAGCCGCCAGCAGAAAAAGAAGAAGAAGGAGACTAAAAAGAAAAACAAAGAAGATATTCAATGAAGATCCAGACTTATTATTCAGGGTTGTAGGGCTTAGAGCCTAGGGTTTAGGGTTTAGGGTTTAGGGTTTAGGGTTTAGGGTTTAGGGCTGGATGGCTGTTGAGGGGGGCCTCTCTTCGTCGCGCTACCTGCGAGTGAAAATGCAATCATTAAAAACAAAAGTAAATAAATAAATAAATAAATTAATTAATTAATTAATTAATTTAATTAATATTAACTGTAAATACTCTTCTTCTACTCTCCTTCTCTGCATGCACTGCC
>NW_013549931.1:567-1167 GCF_000499425.1 Eimeria acervulina | reverse complement strand
GCAAAAGGAGACAGCTAACTACAGCAAAAGGAGACAGCTAACTACAGCAAAAGGAGACAGCTAATTGCAGCAAAAGGAGACAGACAGTTAACTGCAGCAAAAGGAGACAGTTAATTGCAGCAAAAGGAGACAGACAGTTAACTGCAGCAAAAGGAGACAGACAGTTAACTGCAGCAAAAGGAGACAGACAGTTAACTGCAGCAAAAGGAGACAGTAAATGTTTGTGCGATTACCTTATCGAATTCATCAATACAGCATACTCCTTTGTCTGCAAGTACGAGAGCACCGCCTTCTAAGGTTGTCTCCTTTGTGTGGGGGTCTTTAAGAATAGCAGCAGTTAAACCGCAGCTGCTGCTGCCCTTGCCTGTAGTGTATATACCTCTTGAAGTAATGCTGCAAGACTGTTTTAACAGCTGAGACTTTGCTAGACCCGGGTCACCCATGAGAAGTATATGAATGTCTCCTCGTATTAGCCCTCCGTCTGCTTTTGTTTTGCTGCAGCCGCCGATTAACTGTAATAATAAAGCTTTCTTAACATCATGCAATCCATATATAGAAGGAGATATACTATTTGCTAATATATCATATAAATTCGGTGTG
>NW_013549931.1:0-467 GCF_000499425.1 Eimeria acervulina | reverse complement strand
GCTGCACTGGCAGCAGCACACCGCCTAAAACTACCTCCATCCCTGCAGCAGCAAATAAATAAATTAATTAATTAATCAATTAATTAATTAATTATTTGTTGTTTGTTTGTTTGTTTGTTTGTTTGTTTGTTTGTTTGTTTGTGTTGGTGGGGTATTTTAAACGAAAAGGAGACAGTAAAACAAATAAAGGAGACAGTAAAACAAATAAAGGAGACAGTAAAACAAATAAAGGAGACAGTAAAACAAATAAAGGAGACAGTAAAGAAAGAAGAAAAAGAAAGAGTTAAAAAGATAAAGAGACAAAACAAAAAAGAGAGAGAAGGAGACAAATAAAAAGAAGACAGTAAAGCAGCAAAGGAGACAGTAAAGCAACAAAGGAGACAGTAAAGCAA
This sequence comes from Eimeria acervulina, assembly GCF_000499425.1. Taxonomy (NCBI): domain Eukaryota; phylum Apicomplexa; class Conoidasida; order Eucoccidiorida; family Eimeriidae; genus Eimeria; species Eimeria acervulina. The sequence goes on along the minus strand of NW_013549931.1, from coordinate 75 downwards.
CAAAGGAGACGGTAAAGCAACAAAGGAGACAGTAGAGCAACAAAGGGGACGATAAAAAGTAAATAAACAACAAAA
>NW_013549932.1:1231-1712 GCF_000499425.1 Eimeria acervulina | reverse complement strand
CAGCTGCTGCTGCTGCTGCAGCAAGTCGGCTGCTGCTGCTGCTGCCGCCACAGCGCCTCAGCTGCAGCAAATATTGGGGGACAAAGAGGCTGAGAAGATGTTTAAGTAACAGAAAGAAGACAGCAGCAGCAGCGCGGAGACACCCGCTGCAGCAGCGCCGCTTAGTCGCATGCTGCAGCTGCAGCAGCAGCAGCAGCAGCAGCAGCAGAGGCAACAGAAGCTGCTGCAACTGCAACACTGGCTTCAGATCAAGGCTGGCTGCTTATATTTCTTGCCCTTTTAAATTAAGGTTTATTTCCTGCATTGGCAGCTCAGAAACTGCTCTTCTCTGCTGCAGCAGCAACAGCAGCGGCAACAGCAGCAGCAGCAGCAGCAGCAGCTCGAGCAGCAACAGATCGTATGGGATTCAGGCCTCTCCTCCAGCATTAACGGAAGCTGCAGCAGCAACAGCAAAATACTTTCTGCAGTAGCTCCTGCAACT
>NW_013549932.1:0-1131 GCF_000499425.1 Eimeria acervulina | reverse complement strand
CTGCAGCAGCGGCAGCAGCAGCAGCTGCTGCTGCTGCCAGCTGGCCGCTGCAGCAGCAACAGCAGTTGTCTTGAGTCGAGGACTTCTGCTGCTGAAAAGATCCTTCATATTCTTCTCATTGCCTCGGCCCCTGGCAGCAGCAGCAGCAGCAGCGGCAACCCCAGCAGCAACAGCAGCAGCAACAGCAGCAGCAACCGCAGCAAGAGCAGCAACGGGTGTAGCAGCAGCCACTTATAACTGCAGCAATCTACCGGTGCTGCTGCAGCGGAATAGCTGAGGTGTTGTGTGCTGCAGCGCACTGGGCCTCGCTGGAGCAGCAGCGGCAACCCCAGCAGCAGCAGCAGCAACAGCAGCAGCAGCAGCAGCAACAGGCAGGATGAGCCTCACTGTCGAGACAGCCGAAAATGCAGCGGCTGATGGGCATCCCGTGCCCTCCACTGGGGATCAGACGTCAGCAGCAGCAGCAGCAGCAGCAGCAGCAGCAGCAGCAACAGCGGCAGCAGCAGCAGCAGAGCCAGAAACTAGCCGTGCAGCGACACCAGCACCTGCAGCAGGTTCTGCTGCTGCTGCTGCTCCTGCTGCAGATTCCTCTGCTGCAGATGCAACGGTAAAATCCGTTACAGATCTGCCCGCTGCAGCGCAGCAAAGCGCTGCAGCTGCAGCAGCAGCAGCAGCAGCAGCAAAGGCAGCAACTAAAAATTCTACTGCAGATCTCGCTGCCGCAGCAGCAGCAGCAGCAGACGCAGCAGCAGCAACAGGTGCAGCAGCAGCAGCAGCAAGGGACACAGTATCATCAAGGGACACACCAACAGCAACAGACGCAGCAACAGCAGCAGCAGCAACAGATGCAGCAGCAGCTGCTGTAACAGGAGCAGCAGCAGCAGCAGCAGCAGGTGGGGCTGCTGCGAGCCGGTCTAAGTGTGTCGCTTCAACACCAGCGGCATCAGCAGCAGCAGCAGCGGAGGCAGCAGCTGCGGCTTCTGCTGCAGCGGCAGCAGCAGTAGCAGCAGCAGCAGCTGCTGCTGCTGCTGCAGAAGAGAATTATTCACGCGGGGCATCACGCGAGACAGACATGGGTGCTGCCGAGTTAGAAGCTGCTGCTGCTGCTGCTGCTGAGGAAGCAGCAGCAGC
>NW_013549933.1:1490-2764 GCF_000499425.1 Eimeria acervulina | reverse complement strand
ATCTCCCTTCGTCAACACATGTGCACACGCTCTTGCTCTAAAGCGCCCATGGATAGTTGGTCACGCGCAACATCGCGTACTGATAGAGCAGTACAACGTGTGGATCCACCTCTACCGTACTCCAGTGTCCTCACGTCCCTGTATGCATGGCTAGGAAGCCAAGAAGGCGTCAAGGCGATGTCGATGGTCCTTAACAGGCATCCGGGCAAAGCCATGCCCAAAACGCTCTTCTAAATCTGGAATAAGCGCCAACTCATGGAAGCATAACTACGTTGCTGCAATGCTGGACTGCTGCACATTGCGGTGACGAGCTAGCCAACTGTCTTAAGTATCATATCAACTACAGGTAGTCAGTTGTGAAGCACAGAAGACAGCCCGTTCTACATCTTTCTGCAGCTCGGCAATGCCCGCACCCGATGTTTTGCGACGCGGCAATTAGCAACTAGCGTCATGTGCGAGGCTTTACAGAACACAAGCTTTCCTGAATGCTCCAGTCAAGCGGTGTATAGCTACAGAATGGTTCCGCTTGCCACTGTCAAGGGCTTGAAATTCATGGCCAGGAATGGTCGCTGCCCAGCACTGCGTTCACAAAGTCCCGCAGGCGTGTAATGTTTCACTTTTTGTAGCGCATACGCATTCCATCGGAAAATGCATCCTATTTCCTAGGCCTACAGTGGCACCCTGCAGAGTCGGAGGGGCACCCTAGCTAGAACCCCACGAGGCCTACGCAGTTGCGGGGAGGTCGTCTGCACACTGCTGGAGCGTAGATGCATCTCTTGTCCGCTCAACGCACACACCGCTAGCCAGCACTGCATGCACTCTCGGCCAGCAAGCCACCAAATAAACAAAAAAAGCATTATGGAATACAAATCTCCAATTCAAGCATGGGCAACCGACTAATGAGGAAAGTGAGCTGACACCGGTTGCAGCTACGGCATCTACGCAGCAGAACGCATGTTCATTTCAGTAGCTGTCAAGATGAAGGTCGCATGCAAGAGGGTTTCTCACGCAGCCTTTACCGTCAAATGCGCCGAGGCCAGATGGCGCTGTTACTCAGGGTCTTCATGCATGAACCCGGCTTGTGAAGTTGTTCGGTGTTGTGCGTTGTTGTGCAACAATGTATCTACGTCTATGCAACCTTCCTGCGTTTGTGAAAAGGCAGATCGTCTGTTCGCAAATCTCGAGTAGATCATATGAAACATGTCGGACGCAGCGCAGGTTCAAAAGGTATCTGCCGCTGACGGCGGCGGGCACGGGCAAAACCGGCGAAGCTG
>NW_013549933.1:0-1390 GCF_000499425.1 Eimeria acervulina | reverse complement strand
ACGCTCCTTGCGGTTGCTCCTTGACTCTTCTTAATCCTGCCGGAAGTCAGTGCTCTGAAGCATTGTAAGACCAGGAATGCCACGCCAGCAGCGATGGCAAGCAGAAAAACTACTGCAACAGTCCCTCTAGTAAGCTTGAGCGTGGCTCTTTTTAAAGGTAAGTTATCACTGGGAATAGAAAGCTTATGCTGCGGATGAGTTACTTCAATGCCGGAGCGCGGAGCGTGTGCTAGTTGCCCCACCTTGCCGAGAGCAGCAAGAGGCGCGTCGGCACCGAAGAAAAGGGGAAGGGAATCATACATACTTGCATTGACTATGGTTGCTATGTTGATTAGCAAGAAATGCTGTTTCTTGTCGATATATGTTTGTGCAGTGTTTTCTACTGAGGCACACCGGCGCTCATCTCAGTTGAATGCATGCTTCCTACACAGTATCGATGCTCGATGCTCTTGCCGCGCCCAGGGTTGTGTTAGTGCGTTGCCTCCGACCACCGAGCAATACTTTTATATATACCCTATTTACAGCAATTCCCAATATTGTGTGATATAGAATATGACTTAATACTGGAGATGATGGCCAACTTACGTTGTGGGTTTCCTATTCAATGTAGGCCGACACCGAGGCTGCCTGGGCGCATTCGCCAAGCAGGCGGATTATTTGTTTTTAGTCGTACCCAAGACGACTTCAGTAATGCATAAATGGTTGGGAATATAAGGATACTTGAGTGGGTTTTCGTGAGTAGTTTGTGTTTCTTTGGGCTTGCACAGAAGCGAAGCTTCTGTCAGCTAGCTAATACATGTTCGGAGCATTCTTTTTCATGGTTCTCCTACCGAGATTCCGTGATCAATGCCGGAGCGCGGAGCGTCTGCTAGTTGCCCTACCTCGCCGAGAGCAGCAAGAGGCGCGTGAGCACCGAAGAAAAGGGGAATGGAAACATACATACTTGCATTGACTATGGTTGCTATGTTGATTAGCAAGAAATGCTGTTTCTTTGTCGATACATGTTTGTGGCAGTGTTTCCTCTTGAGGCACACCGGCGCTCATCTGAGTTGAATGCATGCATCTTGCAGAGTATCGATGCTCGATGCCCTTGACGGGCCCTGGGTTGTGTTAGTGCGTTGCCTCCGACCACTGAGCAATACTTTTATAGATACCCTATTTACAGCAATTCAATAGTGTGTGATATAGAATATGACTTAATACTGGAGATGATGGCCAACTTCCGTTGTGGGTTTCCTATTCAATGTAGGCCGACACCGAGGCTGCCTGGGCGCATTCGCCAAGAGAAAGCAGGCGGTTTATTTGTTTTGATTCGTACCCAAGAGGACTTCAGTAATGCATAAATGGTTGGAAGTATAAGGGTACATGAGTGGGTTTTTGTGAGTAGTTA
>NW_013549934.1:983-1603 GCF_000499425.1 Eimeria acervulina | reverse complement strand
CCTAAACCCTAAACCCTAAACCCTAAACCCTAAACCCTAAACCCTAAACCCTAAACCCTACACTGTAATCCCTAAGCTCTACGCCATAGACAGTATGTCCTCAGCCTTTATCTCTAAGTCCTCGACCCTAGACTCTAATCTCTACTCCCCAAGCCCTAAACCCTAAACCCTAAACCCTAAACCTTAAACCCTGACCCATAGCCAGAGCATGTAGGGCATAGGTGCAGCTGTTGGGACTCAGTTGTGCATGCAGATTCTCTGTACACCTGAAGAAGCCTCTACTGAGAATGTAATCAAGTAAGAATACGGCAGCAAAGGGTTTAGGGTTTAGGGTTTAGGGTTTAGAGATGGTACCGCAGGAGAATCTTTTCTAACTTCTTCAGGGTTGCGGGGGGAATATGTTCCTTATCAAAAGACGTCAGCCGATTCAAAAACCCTAAAACCGCAATACCCTAAGCCCTAAACCCTAAACCCTAAACCCTAAATTCTTAACCCCGCTGCGCCTGGACAGCGCTGCTGCGATCTCTTGTGCACGCAGGTACTGCAGTGCTGCTCTTAATATATATATATATATATATATATATATATATAAGTATTTGTATATATAAATGTGTATGCAT
>NW_013549934.1:0-883 GCF_000499425.1 Eimeria acervulina | reverse complement strand
TCTGTGCATGCATATATACATGCATGCATGCATGCAAAGATCCATGCAAATGCTGATGCATACAAACAGCAAATGAATAAAACCCTAACATAAAAACGGGTGTCTCTACAAAGAGAGTTAGGAGTCCCCTCTTCGCATGCATGCATGCATGCATGCATGCATGCATGCATGCATGCATGCATGCATGCATGCAGATTTAATATGCCTTTATAATGCATTAAATGTTAAGGGCTGTTGAAGCGAGGTAAACAAAAACGAAGACAAAGACAAGCAAAACAAACCAAAGACAAAGAAAAAGCAAAGACAAATGAAACAAAAACAAATAAAACAAAACAGAGACAAATAAAACGGAGACGAATAAAACAAAGTCAAATAAAACAAGACAAAGGCAACAAAGACAAAGACAAACAAAACAAAGCAAAGACAAATAAAACAAAGACAAATAAAACAAAGACAAATAAAACAAAACAAAGACAAATAAAACAAAGACAAAGACAAATAAAACAAAGACAAAGAAAGCAAAACAGAGACAAAAGAAATGCAAATAAAGCAAGACAAAGGCAACAAAGATGAAGACAAACAAAACAAAACAAAGACAAAGAAAGACAAATAAAACAGAGTTAATTAAAATAAAAAGACAAACCTGTATCGGCTAGAACCTTCCTGCACTGCTCCCACTCTGTTTTTTCTGCTAGCAGTGTACAGACAGCTTCCATCGTCAGCATAACGAGGGGCGGAGGCTTCATAAAAGATTTAATCTCTGTAATATCTCTTTTATCAAGAGAATCCAGAGAAGCTAAAGAAGATAGACAGAAAGAAAATAAAAAGAAAAACAACAAACATCAACGGATTCATAGATGCATGCATGTGCATCCGTAGCAGC
>NW_013549935.1:3566-38804 GCF_000499425.1 Eimeria acervulina | reverse complement strand
TATATATATATATATATATATATAGTTGTTTTTGAAGGGCAGTACTTCATCTCGCAGTGGAGTGCGGCGAACTGAACTTACCAGTGGAGGCGGCAATTGATTTCTTTGATATGGTGGCTGAGGACATTGAGAGGAATACCCTCGAAGTGTGCGTAGGCCTTGACGATGATAACGGGGGAGTTAGGAGAAATAAATTTATAAACTTGAATTAAAGGCTGGTCAACGGTGCGTTCCCAAGTAGGGTCCAAAGGGTCGTGTGGCTCCTTCTCCTCCAAAAACTGAAATTCATAGGCAGCGCTGCAGCAAAAACCAATTTCCCGCAAGTAAATGCAGGCATAGAATTCGCATTTAGCTCGCATATCTTGGGTGATTCTTCTTTTTATCTCCTCTTGTGCTGTGTCTCATTCTGGGCTAATCTGTGCAGGATTCGGGTCGTTTTTCTACGCATTGTTCTATGGCATGCTATTTTGCGCTGTATTCTGTTGTGTATTGACGTGTTGTGAATATCCCGCTCGGAAACCAAGTAAGAGAAGACTCTTAAACATAGCAGCTCGGTGGGCTCTTTACATGGGAGTCTGGTGTTTCAGTGCTGTGTCGAAATTTATTAAGTCATCGTAGTTCCTAAACAGACGAGCTGCACACGAAACACGAAACAACACAACTTGCTGCAATGCAACGCCATGCGAACCAACGCAAGCAAACAGAAAAGGCGCGGCACAACAGAAAACCGCAACAAGAAATAATGCTACCCAACACAGTGTAGTGCAACTCGAAACAGCAAATATCAAGACAACATTGTCCACTAAGACGTTCAGCCCAAGAGAGCACAACAAAATGAAACAGAAGACAATGCAGCACACATCTGTGAAACTAAAGACAAAACAACACAATGCCTGGCATCCTAAACCCGGACGCTAAGCCCCTAAACCGTAAAACACAACAGAAAACAATTCATGGACGCAACAGGCAGCATATTCCGTTCCAAAGAACAGATTCAACAAACGATTCAACGAAATAATTACAAGAGCTGACAACACGGTAGAGGTGTCACGGGAGGAAATACAAATACAGTGCACATCGCATGGAAGCAAAAGCAGCTACCACACCGGAATGAACAAACCACAATAATAATGCACTGGTAATTAAAATAAAGAGTTACTACATGCAACTAGAGAGGTAAGGTTCAACCTAGCAGACGAAAAATGACGCTTCCCGCACCTTCGGATTTGATTGACAAGCGTTGCGCTTCTTCTCCTGCAACAACATATTGCCAGTACAGAACGTTTTGTCCATCTGATGCTGAAAGTTTAGGGCTTAGGGTCTTTTGGGTTTTGGTTTTAATGATTACAAAACGCTATTTCATTCGTTGTGTCGTTGTCGTCTTCCCCGTATCCTCCCCTATTATTTAAATCCCAGCAGAGCCGTTCCTACTTTCCGAAAACAATGCTGGTTTACTGGAAGACTGATCTTCAGGATTGCGCATTTACTAGTAGCATAATTTAATTAGACACAAGAAATATTGCTAGGATACGTTGTTTAGCGCAGAGAGTAGAGCAAGGACTGGCTTGGCCCTTGCCTCAGGCACCACAGATACAGGGGTGATGTTTAGTTGCATCACCATATGATCGTGATCAAAAATGATCATTCTTACTCACACCACCATCTCCCTATGCTGCGCCTGTGTGCTGACAATACTTTCGTACCTTTGCTTTTGTCTTCTGTAGTGGAATCTTCTGTCTGGGTTTGTGTCTGCGTTTGTGCCTGGCTTTGCGTGGGGTGTCGGGAGGCCCTGGAGGTGCTTCGTGTGTTGCTCACAACGGACGAGGTCTTGCGGCGTTGTGTTTTGACTGCAGTTGAAGCGGAAGGGGGTAGAGGAAGCTGCTTTGAAACAGAAGCAGGAGCAGACGAATTCGTTCCGTCCAGTGTACACCCCAGAGCCCGCTCCACAGATACTCCGTAAGTCAGTGCCACGTTGAAGTTCTCCAGCGGGCGCAACTCGCCCTGAGTAGCAGAACCACAACAAAGGGGTTCGCTGAATACGCTGAAACAAAGAGAATCACTCGGTGAACAATATAAATGCAAACCACGCAAAGACAAGATATCTATTGCACACACCAGCAGAGTGAAAAGGCATACGCACCTCTAATAGGAATCAGTATGCGTAATTTACCACAGGGAATGAAAATTTAAACAGTGCGCCCGCATCCAGACATAAGAAGCATAAGAATGAAACATAAAAGCGCGAGTAAGTGGAGTGGACAGGCATATGTCAGCAACACAAGCGATCACATGACAACCAGCATTCTCCTGGCTTAATTGTAGGAATGGGTGGGGCAGCGGCAGGCAGCCAAGCGCTCATGCATTGTCCAAACCCAGTTGTAACCTTGCAAACCCTGAACCCTTGACCGTACCGTAGCCTTCTAGACCCTATACCCTAACCTCTGAATCTTAAATCACGTTGTATTCTTCTAAATCCTAGACCGTAAACCCTGTGGTAGCCTTCTAAACCCCAGACCCTACACCCGTTTGCAGCCTTCTAAATCCTACGCCCTCCGCCCTGACGTAGCAGCCTAAAAGGAGCGTCAGTGGGCGCGAGAGTTTAAATGCTGTTCAGCGTTCTTACTGCGAGTGTCTCCTGCACGAGTTCTGGCTTTTCTTCCGCTCCATTTGATTCGTCTGATTCAAAATTGCTGCCCGAAAACGCATCTGTAAACGAGCCCCCATCGGATGACTCGGCGTTCCTTCCCGCCGTGCAGTCATAATGCAGAGCTGCAGCAGCAGTATAACAGCAACACAGCAATCCCCTAATCCGGCCTATCAGCTATGTTGCACATGAGTTGGGCCACGTAGTATTCATGCTGAAGTCACTTTCCCTCCGCGTTTTTCCTACGCCGCCTTCAAGCGGTATTTGTGGAGGGGGGGAATTGTATCAAGCTGCATTCATACTGCACTGTTCTGTGGTTATTAAGATATCTTCATGCTATATGCACACTGAGGTAAAATCTTATTGCCACGGACACTGTAGGAGGTCTCCTCCTTTCATGACAAACGTCTGCACCCCTTGGCTGTTATCGGCGTAGAAGAGGCAGCGCTCCGTTCGTTCGTCCTGCAGGCAACCATTTCAGCTTATTTATTCCACAGATATCGAATTACCCTGGTTGATTTGAAGCAACTATGAATGCCTGCCCACAGAGAGGCATTTCGCACTCACGAGTTTTGCCTGTCTAGGGTTTGGAGTCTTCGACTTTTGAAATATCTTTTGAATTTCCGCGTCGTTCATCATGCGGATCATCCGCAGCACCACCGGGTGGAGGTTTCTTCTCCTGTTTGCCACAGAAATAAGAAAGCCACAACTCGCTGAAGTTCGCTTTAAATCATCCCCTTTTCCAAAACCAAAAGTATCTTTCAACTCAGCACACTCTAACCAGCCCTAGTTGGTTGAGGGAGTGCACGACAGATTAGCCCTTAAGCCTTCGGGTGGGATTTTCTGCAACCGTTTTATTTTTCTTGGGTTTGAAAGGGCAACCAAGGGGAAAGGAGTCAGGTTACCTTAAGGTGCCTGCACACTGTGTGCAGACGTAGCAAACCATTGCACACATGCATATTTCGTTTCTTGTCATGTGGTCATAATGCGCCTCAAAGTAGTCGAGGTACAGCCACAGACAATGTCCCACATCATCGCGGCTCCTGAGGCACATGGCACCCGATTATACGTCTTGTCTTCAGCACAAAATCCTTCTTAACGGTCTATTGATTGATTCGGACAGAAACCTTCATTCTCTGAAATCTGTGGGCTCCAAGAGCCCCGTCAGCCTGTTCACTTCAGCGACAGCGCCGAGAAGGCTTTGGCTGTTGACCCAACTCACAAAAAAGAATACAGAAGTCGCAGCTGCGCACGGGCAGTTTTAGATATGTCTCCCAAACGAGCCAGGACCTTCAAATGCGCCGCACACCCACATGCAGGTCTTTACAGTCCCAAATGAGATAATAGCTGCCTTGACAGAACCTACTGCCGTGACTCATGACTCGAGGGATGTTCAGGCGAAAAGCAACACTCGAATGCAGCACGCGCTCAAGAAGCAATAGCCCCCTGCTCATAGCCCTACAGGCTGACTCAATTAACACGGAAGGCACCATTTGAAATTACCTAATACTTCACTGCTGCTGCCGTTGGGTGCGCTGTTTCACGTTTCTAGCGAAAAAGAGAAGTAAGAAGCCGCTGCCTCATGCTGAGGTTACCTCGTACTCCATGATGACTTTAAAGATGAGCTGCAACTGCGCATTGCTGCTCGCGAAGTGGTATCCTGCCCAGCGAATCAAGTGATCGATTTTCTTCTGAAAACAGCAGAAATAAGACTGCTACTCAGAAGCATGAAAAGCCTTGAGGGAGCTATGTCTGCAGGTGTTATTGCCAGTGCAGCTGCAGCTATCTGGTAAAGGCAAGGGTCCAGTCGTTCACCTTTTGCTGGGTTGCCGCAGATGTTTTCTTTCTCAAGCGGCACATGTCATTAGCCATTGCAAAGCCAAAGCCAAGAAGGCCCCCGAAAAGCAAACCAAAAAGCATCATCACCGGCCCCCACGGCATGAGCATTACCAGGAACCCTGCACGACAAGGCGCATCCTGTGTTATTCGAGGCCGTCGTTAAGATTATACTTAATTATAAAGGTCTATGAGGTTGCAGTAAGACGCAATAGAATCTGCACACACACCTCCTGCAGTGTTGACTGTCCATTCAGTTGTCGTCGACCGGAATGGAAAGAGGCTCTGAGCCTTCTTTGCGTATGCCAATTCAAACTCCTCGCTTTCCGGGATATCTGCGGCATCTTGGCCAACGCGACGAGCCCAGTACTTTAAATACCTGCAGAGTCAAATTTCCGCGCAGGTCCGAGTTGTGCATCAACCTTCAACTCTAGGGTCCCACGGCAAATCTGTTCGTGGTGCGCTGGCGTCTTAGAAAGCGCAAATGGGGGATTAAAACATCGCTGGCTCACCCCTGAGGAACGGCAGGATCCGTTATGGGGTCGAGTGCCCTTTTCGAGAGGGTGTGTGCTGTTCTACTGGCCCTGCTGCATGGGTTGCTAATGGTGGTGCGGCCACCTCCCACGCAGCTTTCATGGTAAAAGGGGTTGCTTTCGCTGGCTTGTGCCACCTGTTCAGGAGCAGCATGGTCCTTGTCGATGAGGACCGACAGAGGCTCGCGTTGCGTGCGTGGTTCGGTTTGAAGGGGCTCTCCAGAATGAACGACTATACGACAGAAAGGTGATGATGATGAGTTCTGCTCGCTTTGAACTGTCCTCATTGTTAAATCCCGCCTGAACAGCACAAAAATGTAACAGGGGCAGAGTTCGATATCGTCCTTTTAGACCTCGTCAGGAATGGGTTAATTGCTGTTGGTAAAGGCGGCATTGCTGCAACCCGGGCCTAGGAAAGCACCCGAAGAAGATTCGTTCATACACGAAGCGGTGGAACCGCTTTGTCTGTTCGCGTGTTTCCTCCCCCATCAGGACCTCCTTGTTATTGCATTTTGTGTATCTTCCTAAAACTGACGGCAATGCAGTAGTTTAGCAAGCTGAACCCATCCGATGTTTGGAAGTTCGTACCTTATGCATGTGGATTCGCCTTAGCTCAGGGCACGTTCGTCTTATTCTCTCCCGGAGGCATCCAATCATGAATTTACAAAGTAAATTCCCATGCCGTGGTCTTTCCACGTTACTTCGCCATGTCGGGGGACGGGGACAGCTGCGAAACAGAAGGGGGCAGAGGCCCCTCGAGACAGTGACACAGAGCCGCTCGATGGTTTTAAAAAGGCATCTCACGGCTGTTCTCGAAATCCAGGTACTGCAAGGGGCGTAAAACTTCGTTACTTGCGCCGCAAGTTCCAGGAAGCGCAATGGATTCGGGGACAGGAAGGCATGCAGTCCCTAGTCCCTAGAGCTTTTCAAAAACAAACATGACAATTGAAAGTTGAAAAATACATTGTAGATTATTTCACTGAGATGTGATTGGCGGGGCCCCCGAAGGGAAGACGAATGATCACACCAGTATCGAAGCAACAACCACCGGCGCCGTCTCTTCGAGTCAACGCAAGCTGATCTCACATCCGATCGCTACAGCACAAGCTTGTAATACCACATCGTATTCGAAAACAATCAAGCACGGAAATTGATTAAAACTACTGGCCGCATTATCCGCTGGACTGCGGAATTTATGTTTCCGTGTCTGGGCTCTCAGCTTTCTGGGGCCTCTCCAACCATACGTTCACGTTCCTGAAGACTTCGTCGAGACAAACAACTAAGAGAAGCTTTTCTTTGAATAGCCTGCGGATTCACGTCTTGAGACTAATTTAGAGTAATACCCGTTGACCAATTTGCCGACCTTTCGAGGACCGAAAGGCGTCTCTGGCTGTTCCAGCTGCGCTCCAAAGCAAATTCACGATCTTCTACACTTTGCAAGTAAATGAACAGTTGAGGGATCATCGTAGGATCTGAGGGAGCTCGATATTTGGATCTATCGTATTCTCTTCTCGTGATACAATGCATTGCGTCATCCACACATGCATTTACGGCCTCGCCGTATTCATTAGTTAATTGGAACCATATGTTATCCCCAACAGTTTTGCGGATGAGATTAGCTGTATTAGGAGAAACTAGTACTGGGTGCTGCTCTACTCTCAACTCTTCTACTTCAGCGGGAAAGCCAAATTTATCTGGTGTTGCAATTGCGCATACCATTTGCGTGAAGAGCTACTAAAATGTCTCTGGGCTACAAAAACCATGCCAAAACTGAAATATAAGAACTGAGGAAATCGCTTTAAACAAGTTGCTCTGATTGGCTTTAGCCGCTCCAAGTAGGTTTGTCGGGGCGCCCCCCCAAACACATAGGATATTTGACTGTTCCGTACGCAAATCTATGTCGGACAGGCTGTGAGATTAGGCTCAGATTTGCTAAGGAGACTCGCATATTTACCTGTGTGGTTACATACGTCTCAGGTGCATAGAGACAAGCCACCGCTTTAGGCGAGTTGTTGAATACGAATATCACGATAAATATTGTTTTTGTACTCCCAAGAGAGCGTGTCATGCACCACGTTTTGGGGCTGCACTTTTGCAGCCCAAATTTTTTCCGGGATTTTTTTTTGAAGAGCATCATTTCTGTCTATTGTGCTGACACATCCACATGAGGAAAAACTGATAGCGGTGCAGAGACTATCAGTGGTCGAGGTAAATCCTTCACTTAGATCAATACCCACTCAGTCCATCTTGACTGCAGGGGATGTTGAAAAGAAGATTGTGGCAGAAGTGGACGATGACCTAGGAAGCGTAGTCCAAGTGCGCTTTAATCTTGCTCATCGAGGATTGGTTGGTGCGTCCATGGATGCCCTGAAGTGAAGAATATAAGTTGGAACGACGGAGTATCAGCTGAGCTGAGCAAGCTGCATTACCACGAGGTAGGCCCGCAACGCCAGCCTTGGATCATTGATGTCGTCAAGCAACCGAGGCTTAAGAGCAGCGAGAATAGGTTCAGCCTGCACGCCAAAATGTAATGAAACTGAGGGAGGCGTGGAGATTTGGGGACGTTTCTTACAAGACTAATTATGTCAGGCCCGAGCAACGATATCAGAATTTCGCGCAAGGCTGCTCTCAACATAACCGGCTGACGGCTGTAGGAAAAGATGAACACGGAGAGGGCGAGCAGTCCTAAAAACGTGAATAATGAAAGAACCGGTGGAATTTACGTCTTTTTAAGCGTCTCACTGCAATCGATTAGGCTGTTGCAGTGCAGGAAAGCAAGAAGTCGGCAGCATGTTTCTCGGTCAAGCAAGAGCTCTTCTTGGACACTGAAGAATTGCTTCGTCACGTATTCGAGCCCGGCTATGTGCAGGAAGTCCAGAATGTCCAGAGCAGTTGCTTGCTGTGAAAACTGAATACATGACGCACAAGAACCTTGCTTTTAGTATAAATAAAGCGTACACTGAACGAAAAGCCTCCAGTAGAGCTTAGAGAGGCAAATACGGCGGTCTCCAGCCAGGCCAAGAGTTCTGGAGCGCAGGCGTGCTCGAGGTTCATCAATTTCTGTATTCGTCACAACTTAGTTCCAGGCGGGTGAGAGGCGATGCGCATGTGAATCAACCGACCAAGAAATCCTCGTGATTGGCTTCATTATTTTGTGACTCGAACTGAAGCAGCAGTAGCTCCTAAGCGTCAGTGGTGCCAGTAGAGCGCTGTATGGATTTGCGATGCATACCTGAGCTGTAAGCTTCAGACAACAACTTGCTAAGATCTGGGGAATATCCTCTTTCTGTATGCCGGTTAGTGCATCTTGAACCAGGGAGAAGGATCTTTGGTCCGAGAAGAGCGCTGCAAGCGCCTCACACGCCTGCATGAAGGCATGAGAGGAAGGCGGTGCAAAACAAGACTGCCAACGAAGCTCACCTTAAAGGCAGCTCGTTCACCGTTCTCAAACTGCAGCTTCCGGGCCACCAGAAAGATCCAAGCCTTCACATCCAGGTAGTCGCCTCGTGTCAGACCAAGTGCGGTCAGCATAGAATGAGGAACTGCATGGGACGACGGGGTATCTTCCCACGTAGAGCGGAAAGTCCGCATGAACCGTGGATCCAGCTCGACGCTCGTCATCGCTACCGTGCACCTTAACGTAGTTAGATGTTAAATAGAAGCGCTTCCGCTCGTTTCATATTCAAGCAAGCAGCTCGCAATAGCAACAGTTCAAAAAAGGAAAAGTGAACAGCACTCCAGCGTCCAAATGGGGTCTGCGGTGTACAGACGATAGCCGGCAACGTACAACGGGATCCTGCACGTTTCAGATCAGAACTTGCAAGATACACCGGGTGCAGCCGCGCGCACTAATAGCGTTATTTTTTTCCTTCCGTAATTTCATTGCTAAAGCTGTCTAAAGTAATAAGAAATAATAACATTTTTCGCCGTCTTTGAATCGCGGTGCTCGATGAACGTAAGCTGCATTTTGTCTTAAAAAGTGATTGGTACCGTAGATGATACGGAGGCCCTATGTAGCTATCCATTGTCTTTGCACTGTGTTAGAGCCTTGAACAAGCATTTGGTAGTACAGAATTCGAGGTCCCGCTGGCCTGCGCACTTCGCTCACCGTTTTCGAGAACAAGACACGGCTGTCACCCGTGCTTGAGAACGTTTTTCAATGACTAAGCTTAAGCTCCCTCAAATGAGCTGCAAATAAAAAGTAAAACTAGCAAGAATACCAGTCAGTATCACGTGTGCCTCTATGCTTGCCGAGTGTTGATGCAACTTGCCAGCCCCCCCTTCTGCAATCCAACAGACGCACAGCTGAAGCGAGCCGATGCGCAGCTAGAGACGTTGGAATTGCTTGACGTTCCATCCGCAAAACGCAGAAAACATCCACATTTAACCCCAATGCCTCACTCACTGTTCGCGCAAAGGGGCGTGGCAACCCCTCACGCCAATAATAAAACGAGGAAATACCTAGCAATCGAAGGGCCTGCCTTCCAGATGGTTCCTGTACGCACCATTTGGGTGCCCATTGTGGCCAGCTTACATCGCACCGAATTGCGATGTGCAGAAAGCTGAGAAACATTTGCGAACCGGCTATATCGTGCGAAATTCTGCAACCCTCTGAGACTGTGTACTGCGTGGGCTACTCATATGCAATACACTATGGCGGGCACTGCAGTTTCCCACATTTAGTTGCGTCACACACAGGTCCAGAGCGACAGAAGGAAAGAACCTCGCAACTGGTTGGATGGGACAGGCAATAGCTGCTGCCAAACTACTGGGTAACCTCCCAATTCCAGTACAGCCAAAAACAGGATCATAGACCAATGCGTCAGCATATGTTTGCGCGAATACCCAGCAGCATTTGTCAGGTTTCTAATTGTTTGTCCCGTTCACAATTCCCGTCTCGAGCGCCCCATGAGTTTTGCTGCTCCACCTGCATATGCCGCAATGCGTCTCGACTGAAGTACCGTTTCTCTATGCAGAGGTCTTCGGGGCCTCGATACAGCCTGCATCTCTGACATTCGAGCAGATCCTCTAAAGCTGGCTCCAGTGGCAACGCCCATCCTTGCTGCGCCAGTTCGGCGCTGCTGTTTTGGTACGTGAAGACTCATTGATGAAATGGATCGTGCGCGTCGCAAACCACGCCGCGAAGCAGCCACAACGTCTGTAGCTTCTGATGTGCGTTCTGAGGGCACTCCCTTAACTGCCGCCTCACCGGTTGGGGGCGTTTGGTTTTTGCTTTCTTCTTCAGTTTTCACGGAGTCGGCGATATGCCGTCGCTGTCTTTTCGCACCATTTTCTCCTTGTGCGGGGCGTTCGTGCACCGCAAAGAAGGACATCGCAGAGGCGGGAACATCGACAAGTGCGGCTCTTCCATGGTTTCTCCAATAATTCACAAAACGTGAAAGGCTTATACCGGAGAATTGCCAGGCCCCAGCGACGTTACGCACGCTGCTGCATCGACAGCTGCACGCAGAAGACAAACAAAAATGCAAACCCCCAAAGAGAAATGACTTCATGTAAAGGCAGGAAATAAAGAAGTCTTCACCACTAAACTGCTACGAAAGCAGCAAGACGAAAGCAGCATTCGCGAATGAAACTTCTGCATGAACAATTTCAGTATGTCTGTGTGGCGTTGGCGTTGGGTGTCCTCGCTCCTTGTTATTCTCTGTTTGTACTACACATTAAATAAGTCTACGGGAACGCATGAGGCCTCCTTCTACAGCCCTGGATCTACACAGAAGAGTTGCGCATGCTACGTACGGTGCTTTGGGGTGATCGATATGACTGCCTCCATCTAAAGGGGTTTCCCAATGTTTCGATAGGCAGAGTTGAGTCTTCATGAAGACGGCGGCATCTCTAGGAAAGAGATAAATGCTTTCTTGTGTGCAGCTTATAAGACGGTTTGATACAGGAGATTTAGAAGGAGTCAATGCCTCTTTATTGAGCGAATGGGGCACCATCTGCTGCGTAGCAGCGAAGCCGTACGCAAATAAACGCAAAACCAACGCCCTTATTATCGCCTCAGAGACCTCAGCAGGCAGCGAACGCCGGCACCTGCAGCAAAACAAACAACAACAGCACCTAAGACGAAAGGCAAGGATCTTCTTAAGCACCAGCAACGGCATCTCCTCCATCCATACAACTCCAAGGAAAAAGAAGCAATGATGCATGCAACTGCTCTTCTTAATTCTTTAATTATTTAACTTATACACACACAAACATGACGCTCAAACAATAACGGTGATGCTGCTGCAGCGAGAACATGCGTACAAAGACAACTGTGCGGGACGCCCACTACAAATATCCACAACCAGAATGCATGCACGCAGGCTTCTAAATATGTGTGCATGCGTACTTGTAAGCTTGTGCATGCATGCATATTTGTAGGCAAATGTTTGCATAAATAGCAGTAACCGTATGCATGCATGCATATTTGTAACTATGCATGCATGCAACTATAGAAATATGCCCGCATCCAGATACAGAAATGTGCATGCATGCAGGTACAGAAACGTGCATGCATGCAGACACAGAAGTACGCATGCACGCATATTCGTAAGCCTACGCAAGCATGCATGCATGCATGCATGCATGCATGCATACATGCATACTTGTAAGCATATGTATGCATGCATGCATGATTGTAAGCGTATGTATGCATGAATGCATATTTATAAGCATAGCATATTTATGCATGCATGCATATTTATAAGCATATGTATGCATGCTTATATGTAAGCATATGCATGCATGCATGTGCGTTAGTGGGTGGCGATACCAAAGGGCTCGAACGGAGCGCTCATAGGAGTCAAGAACTTCAAGTATTCCTCCAGCAACGGGGCAGTAGTGCACATCAATTCCTTTGGATTGTTCTTGTGGTGGGTTTTCAACAATAACGAGCACAAATCCCACAGCATTTTGACTGTTTAAGAGCTCCTGAATGCGTTTGATTTGTTCTTCTGCTCGCTCAATATCGGGTTGTTCTGTGTTTGCAT
Source organism: Eimeria acervulina (assembly GCF_000499425.1). NCBI lineage: Eukaryota > Apicomplexa > Conoidasida > Eucoccidiorida > Eimeriidae > Eimeria > Eimeria acervulina. Next base: position 26,799 of record NW_013549935.1, on the reverse strand, counting down.
CAACTGGGTTCCACTTGGTATGAGAAGCTGATCTATTTTTCATAACTTTCTCACAAATCCCCTGCACAGTTGAGACAGAATCCTTAGCTGGTAGCGGCAAACGCAACAGAAACGAACGCAGATTCATCCCATGCAGCAGCGAATCCGTTGCCTCTCCAATCTCCTGAAGGCTTCCTGCCGTCTGGGCCGTCATCCTCGAAATATGCACAAGCGAGGCATCCTATAATGGGGCATCCAATGAAAAAAAGAAGAAAAGAAATTCACCTACGATATGTATGACATGCGGGGAAAGTTGAACGAGTTGTACGGGAGGAAAGCGACGGAAAAATACAAACAAATGGGAGTAAAGTATTAATATTTTGCATTTACTTCTATGAATTCATCAAGAAGAATAAAAAATGCAATTCAAGAACTCATGAACTATGCGCATGAAAAACTTGAATGCAGTTGGCGTCTGAAATGAGAGGAAGCGTTGATTAGATTAAATTGCCGTCTTCTTCTTCTACTACTACTTCTTCTTCTGCTGCTGTTTCTGCTTCATTTAACATAAATTGTTTTACTTTATTTACTATTACTTTTAAAGAACACACCGTGCTTCCTTTTCCTTTCAAGTCTACTTCAAACAAACTTGCACAGACCACTCCTAATGCATGCAAGCTAATGCGACTGTTCCGCCTGCTTGCACATACGATTAGGTAGGTAAAAAGAAACATAAATAAATTTCATTTCTTTAATTTCAATAAAAATATTACCTATGCACCGTATAAAGACACAGAAGGCAAAATGTTTAAGCGCAGCGCCGGCAGATGCCTTCGATGAACGAGCTGCTGAGTCTTGTGTTTATTTGCTGTGAATTTAGAATTAAAAAAAATTAATTTGTTGTTCAATTAAATTAGTATTCACTCCAAATATCAAGCCCAGGGTCTAGAGCGTCAAAGACAGGAAAAGAACAATGCTTAGGCCTTCTGCTCCTAAGACGACAACATTCTGCAGTCAATATATTAAAAATAAATATTTGCATGTAATCTTTATTCCAAATCTATACTTAGTTAATTCTTCTTTGCCGCAACTTTTGCAGAAGGTAAACCATGTCGCAAGCAAACATTTTGATAGTATCCCACTGCACTTTATATTACATAATAAAATGCTTTTTCTTAGTATCGCATTACAATTTATACTACATAATAAATTGCTTTTATTTTGTATCACATTACAGTTTATACAATCAATTTAATTTAGTATCCCATTGCATTTTGTATTATATAATCAATTACTTTTTTTAGTATACCATTTCATACACTTAATTGCTGTATGTGGTTAACCCATTAAGCGCTTTACTCCTCGTGATCGTTTGACACCAAAGACGCAGATATCTTGGATTTTGCTTTCCTCTCTCTTATATACACATATGCATATATATATATTATATAATATATATATATATATATATGTACATTTTTATGCATATGTATACGAATATATGTATACTCATATATGCATACATGTAACGTATACATATATATATATATATAGCTATCTATTTATTTATAAATTTTTTATAAGTCAGGTTTTGTAGTGTCTACAATTTGCAGCTTCGTGCATATCTGCCTAACCAAGAGAGTAGCAGATAGCTTACACTGTCTTGCAGCAGAGCTTATACGCCCCGCAGATAAATTTGAATTTGATGTTTTGTTTTGCTGCTTTTATTCTTCTTTTCAAATAAAGAGTTAGTATCTTTGTTAATACCTTTTCGCTTCTGAGGAAGAGAGAAGATATTAACAAAGATATTAACTCGCTTTTTGCTTGCTTGTCACATATCAACGCAGTTGCGGTCTGTACTGAGTTCAACAGGTTAATAGCAATAATAACAATAATAAACAATAATAATAATAAGTAATAACAGCAATACTTAGCAATAATAATAGTAGTGATTATTTTATCCAGTCAATTAAACCATCTACTCATCAATATCTTAATGCATTTTCCAAAGCCAAACAAATGCAAAAGAAATATAACAACCCTAGGGGGGTGAAGCCCCTCTACAGCTAGCTGTGACAGATAGGGCAGTTGTGTTGCAGCTAACTATTTATATTGCAGCTAGCTGGGTCCAGCTCTTTGGTGAATTGCACCTAGCTGAGCCGCAGCTAGACGGGTAACAACTAGCGGAGTTGCAGTTAGCTGAGTTGCAGGTAGCTGAGATGAAGCTAGCTGAGCTGAAGCAAGCTAAGCTGAAGCTAGTTGAGTTGAAGTTAGCTGAGATGCAGCTAGCTGAAATGCAGCCAGCTGAGTTCCGACAAGGACTGCGTGGCTGAGAAGAAGTAGCAAGCGGAAGAATGTCTGTTGCTTCATTTAAGAAGAAGGAATTGCGTTTTACAATCAAAGAGAGTTTTTAGACATTTATTATACTATTTATTTATATTATTTAGATGTATGCCTGCTGCTCAGTGTAAGAAGAAGGAATTGCGTCTTAACTGATTTTTCATTTAAATTCAAAGATGACGTAGCTTGGGGTTCTGCTGGATGCTCACACTATCAATAATATAAATAAACAAAATAAATATACACAAATTATCTTTTATTGTTTTCTATGTTCGTTGCATTTCTCTCGTTTCAATTACCACTCAATAATCATTCAATTCTCATTCAGTTTCCACTTTATTGTCAATGACTGATGATTTAATTATTTAATTGTCATTTAATTATCGATTAGTTATCAAGTAGTTATCATTTAATCGTAGTTTAGTCGTCATTTACCTATCATTTAATTATAATTTAATTACAATTTAACTGTCATTTAATTATAGTTTAACTAACTATCGTTTTGTTATCGTTTATTTGTGATTTAATTATCGATGGGTTATTGCTGAAGTATCATTTTCTTGTTATTTAGCTGTTGCCAATTTAGTGTGACATCTCTATCATTCATATATCGTGTTGTTAATTCAATTAAATTATTGATTAATTATCATTTAATTATCGTTTAATTGTTATTTAGTTATTCCCTATTTATCTATTTATTTAAGTATCATTTTTTGTTTCTTTTATTATTAGTTACATTGTGGTAGAATGCCATTTTATTCTTATTAATAATTTATGAGTAATAACTAACTAGTATTTATTGATTACATCGTATATAATAATTACTAGTATTGTTGTTACTCACAGTTATTTTACTACTGCCTGCACTTCATCTTCATCATATCTCTGCATAACCAATAAACTCTTTATATGCTTACGTATATGTGCACACATGTTTTTATTTGCACATTATGAATATTATAAATAATAACATTCATAATAGTTGCGGTTTGTTCTTCCGTCCAGGGTGTTTGAAATAAAATAAATATTGTGACTTACGAATTAAAACTATGTACATCTGATGAAACGTACTCTATGGGTTGTACGTATATTCATGTTCCAGTATATGTTTTAGGTTTTATGTACACTTTAAATGTATTTGAGGTGTACCGCGGATATTATATATATTATTAAGATACAAAATATTTCATAGTAAACATTCAGCTTTAACTATACAAATTATGCATACACATATGTACAAGTATAATTGACAGTAAATATATATATATATATATATATATATATATATTTGGGGTTTTTCTTGGGCATTTAACGGGATTCTTTCGGAATTGAATGGTGAATGCAAACTGAAGCCGCCCGTTCTCTATTAATCATTTTTCTTAAAAAATGGAATTCACGGCTGCAAATAGAAGTTTGCAGAATCATATAACTTAGGCAGTTTGTCTAGTCAACGGCTGATAGAGAAAACTGTTAAAGGTCCAGTGGTCTTCGGGGAAGGAGAACCGCGGGAAAGCAGCTGCGAGCGTTTCGTTCTTGCATTTCTAAATATCTTCATTTGCAGACAAGAGAAAACTAAACTTCAGGGTTTTTAAATCTTCACTCAAAGTAAAAGAAAGCCAAGATGATGTCTGAAACAACTCGCTTGCAATTTCTGATCAGGTGTAGCTGCGTGGACAGGCGGCAGACCATGCGGGGGATTCTGCTTTCTAATATGCGGAAACGCTGAGAAACTATGAAGTAAAACAGTTTTAAATAAAAGAAAAAAGTTAAAATGCTTTGATTTTTGTTCAAAGAACGCAAAAAACATCAACCTGCAGCCGCGCGCTGCATTCCCTAGACTTCTGAGGTCGAGCCGCCGACTGAAAAATAGGTTGCTGTTGCTCTGTTATCCTTAAATATAAATTTAAATTTGACATGCCTTGTTAAAACCAAATTCAAGATTATTAATTTCTTCATTTTGATAAGCGAATCTTCAGCTTTCTACACGGGTTATCCCAAGAACGGACTGATCTGCATCGGCTTGACGATGGCTGCGGGCGGGTTGCATGAATTGCAGTGTACATGGAACTTGGTGCATACCTCTGTGCAGATCGGGGGTTATAGTAACATAAGTACTATTTTTTGAAAGAGTTTGAGTGAGTATTGATTTTTCAACTCTTTATTGCTGATATAATCGCTATATTCATTCGCAGCAGGCACTTATTGATGGGCCTTGCAGGAAGGCTCCCGCGGCACGTGAGAGGAAGTCGGCCTTCTTGAGTGTCTGCGGGTTGAATCCGCTTCTTTTGCAGAATGGAGTGGAGAAGTTTGCATTTTAATGTTTCTTCGAAGTCCTCGGACTTGTTTATTTCAGAGTGATGTCTCTCCTTTGCAATGGAGCAGCAAACCCGCTCCTGGTGGCGGCCCTACGAGACCTCTCTTCATCTCAGCAACACCGGCGAAGACCTCTCTGCCTATGCCTCTCAACACCGCCAGCCAACCGTTCCTCCTGAAGCCTTAGAGAGCTGCCGGGGCTCCTCGTGTGCGTCTCTTGACTGTGTCTCGGTTGCTGCTTCCCCTGCAGCAGCAGCGGACACACAGTCAAGAGACGCGCCTCCCGATTCCCCCCCAACCTTCAGAAATGGAGCTTCTGGCCTTTCACAGTTCCTTGAGGCCCCTGCTGCCGCATGCAGCCCCAAGAGGCAACAGCACATTCAGCCGGTTGACTCAGCGGATGCAGCAAAAGCAGCGAGAAATCAGAGTGATATTATACTGCGTGGACACCCTCGGCACACACATGCAGGAGCAGCAGCTGCTGCAGCAGCTGCTGCACTTCCTTTTGAAGAGCAGACAAAGCAATGGAAAGGCAGCTCCAAGATGAGTCGGCTGGAGAGAGCAGAAGCCATTGTTAGGGAGTTGCTGCAGGAGGCGGCGATATTAAAAACTGAAAACCGCCGACTGCGTGCAGAGGAAGCAGCAAGAAAAGACATGCAGCATCAACATGCAGCAGGAGCAGCAGCAGCAGGAGTATGCGTCAGCACAGACAATGAAGATGAAAGGGCGGTGCGGTGGCGGCTGCAGCAAAGGCAGGAGCAGCAGCAGCAGCAACAACAGCAGCAGCAACAACAGCTGTTGCTGCTGCAGCAAGAGCTGCAGCAGCTGCGCATGCGAATAAAAGAACAGGATATGGAGTTGCAGCAGCTGAGGCAGCAAACATCTCAAGAGGCTGCATATATGGAGGCCTGCCGACAGCCGAGTGAGCGTCAGGTGTACAGACACTTGAAACACGAGACGCACAAAATGCAAATCTTCTTAGACTTCAGTCGCCGTTCTGTTGTTGTCTTTAGCTGCATCTCCATCTGCATGCATTCTTCTCCAAGATATAAATTGTATTCTATAAATGCGTGTACATATATATATATGTATATATATATTCAACATTCTTATCATGTGTATAACTCTCTATTACGTCGTATATTGTATTAACGAGTGTTGTGTATGCGGCGCTGCATGCGTTTAGTGCTGCCGTTGGATTTTTCTTTCATTGGGGCGGTGGGAAGTGGAGAGACAGCAGACCTTCCGCCGCGGCAGCAGCAGCAGCAGCAGCTGCAGCAGCAGCTGCAGCAGCAAATGGAAGAGCTGCAGCGAGAACGGCAACTAAAAAGCGAAATGCAGATTGAATTGCGCCAACTCAAAGACAGAGACAAAAGCAGACAGGCGGAGGTGAGGAGTTGCTGCTGCTTCATGCATGCATATGCATGCATGCAAAGAGATAGAAATGCATGCATGCATGTAAATAGACAGAAGCGCATGCATGCATTTCTATTTGTCTACATGCAGCACAGCAGAGATCGATTGAAAGCAAAGGGTGAGGAGAAGCAGAATTTGTTTGGATTAATGCTGGGGTGTATATGCAGGTTGAGGAGTTGCGGCGCTGCTGCAGCAGGCTGCGCGTAGATCTTCAGCAGCAGCAGGAGGAGTCTGCTGCTGCTGCTGCTGCAGCAGTGGAGCTAGGAGCAGCAGCAGCTGCTGCGAAAGCAGCAGACATCAGCACCAGAGGAGTATTAAAACAAATAGACAGCAAACTACGAGCAGAAATCAAACAACAAATTCAAAGCAAAATCGCCATGCAAGCGCAACGAACAGAGGCAGAGGTAAATAAATAAATAAAACAAATAACAAAAATAACAAAAATAGACAAAACAAATAAACGAACAACAGAGAGAAACAAAGAACAGAAATAAGCCAACAAACAAAAAATCAATACATGAAAATCTAGGGATATGCGACTTCACCTATTTATTTGTTTTTGTTTATGTGTTTATTACTGCTATTATTATAAGTAATAATAATAATAGTAATAATAATAATAATTATCACTGTTTTACTTAATATATATGGATGCGCATAGAAAGATAAAAAGAGACAGAGAGATGAACAGTTAAAGGACATCCAGTTATTTATTTATTTTTTTTTGTTTTGTTGTGTATTGCATTATACAGATGGAGGCGAGCCGTCTGCGCGTGGAGTTGCAGCGGGTAATAGCACGAAAAGAAGAAATAAATAAACGCTTGAAGGGAAGAGAAGAAGAATTGTTTTGTTTGTTGCAGCGAATGCAGTGTATGAACACTCAACAAGAAAAAGCAAACGCCAATATGCAGCAACAAAAAGAATTGCTTCATCGCTACCGCACTTATATTTTCTTTCTTGAAAAAATAATCAAAGATTTAAAAACTCACATTCTAACGGAAGCAAAAAATGCAGTTCCTCAAAGACAAAATTATAACAATCATATTTCTTCCTTTTCTTCTTCACCTCAACTTACACCGAAAAACAACAAATATATCAAATACAACAAAGGGGGGGGCCCCAAGGGGCCCTCCTTTGGGGGGGGCACCCAGGGGGCCCCTCAGGGGGCCCCCAAAGGGGCCCCTAAGGGGGCCCCCACAGGGGCCTCTAAGGGGGCCCCCAAAGGTGTAAGCTTACGGCTGGGGCCGTCTTCTTTAGACGCTGGGGGAGGCACAGGGGCCCCCATTACAGCAAATATCGAAGGGGAAGAAGAAATATTAGGGGGCCCTCGGGGGCCTCCGTGGGGAGATGAGGGGCCCGCGTATGCGGTGTCTGTTGCCGAGCAAATTAGAAACAATGAACAGAATAGCCGCAGCAGCAGCAGCAGCAGCAGCAGCAGCAGAATGAGGAGAAGGGGAAGCGGCTTCACTTCACCTAAATTCGAAGATGAGAAATTCAACGTACGGTTGGAAAGCGGCAACGAATGGGGCGGTGTATGCACACCCTGGGGTGTACATACACCTCAAGAAAGAGAACAACAAAGAGAAGAAGAAAAAGAAGATGAAGAAGAGAATCAATCTATGCGGGAGCTGCAGAGGCTAATTGCAAAAGCAGCAGATGAAATAAAGGCGACCCTCAGTGTAGCCAGGAGGGGAAAGAAAAAGCGAGAAAACAGCAGCAAATTCAATCTGCTGCAGACAAACCAACAAGAAAATGCCACTACTACTGCTGGTGATGCTGCTGGTGCTGCAGCATCTGCTGCTGCTGGTGCTGCTGCATCAAGCTCCCCCCGCATTGAAGCAGCAGCAGAAGAAATTCTTTTAAATTCTCCTCTAAAGAAGTGCAGCACAATTGAATCTTCTCCTCGGGGTGTCCAGACACCTGATTATTTGAAAGGTGTTGAGGAGACAGCAACAGACTTGGATATTGATTTTCTTCTTTGTGAGGAGTTTGCTGCTGCTGCTGCAGCAGCAGCAGCAGGAAAAGAGTGCAGCAGAGGGTTTGGGGCTTCACTAGGATTAAAGAGAAGCCGCATGCAAACTTTTAAAGAAGAAAATGCAGCAAAAAACCTCAAAAAAGAAATTGCTGTTTTATTCCCCAAGGCATTTGAACGGCTGGCGAAGAGGGGAATGATAAAATAAATTAATTTCTTTTAATTTATTTCTTTCTACTCATCTGTCTTTTTTGTTAATTTCCTTCCAATTAACTAATTCTTTTTTTTTAAATTAGTGTGCTATTTACTCTTTTTTATTTCTTTTCCTTGTTAGTTTATTGTTGTTTGTCTGTTTATTGTTGTTTGCTTCTGCCTCCTCTTCCTTCCTTTCCTTTCCTCTCTAAACCCACACCTCCATAAAAAATAATAATATTTAATGATAATACTAAATAATAATAATGAGAGAATGAACGGCACACACTGCTAATGCAAATCCTGCTGCTGCTACTTTTATTGCTGGTGCTGCTGCAACATACTGCTGCTGCTGCCGCTTACTCTGATGGTATTACTACTGCTGCTACTGCTGCTGCTGCTATTGTTGATGCTGTTGCTGCTGCTGCTGCTACTGCTGCACTAGGGTGTAGGAGCGGCGTTGCATTTCTCTTCTCCAGAGCCACAAAACATTCGAAGAAAGAAAAAGATGTTGCTGCAGCAGCAGCTGCAGCAGCAGCAGCAGCTTGCTGCTGCAAACCAAATGAGAGAGAATGTTGCGCTTGTACTTGCTGCTGTTTAAGTGCAGGAGCAAGTACAGCAGCAGCAACTGCAGCAGTAGCAGAACTGCAGCAGCAGGTTGCTGAATATAAAATGAATTATCTGTTTGCTTGAAAGACGAGTTGTGATAAATCTGCGAGGAATATTTTAGAATTTAAAATTGTTGTGCCTCCGAGGTGTATACACACTCCACTGCTTTGTGATAACTCCATCATTTCTCTTTCTTCTTGGTATGTCGCGCCTCCTATTATAAACACCAACACCTGCAGTGCATGCAATGCACAAAGACAAATTAAAAAGAAGTAAAAAGAAAAATAAGCAAACAAATACGAATCTTTCGTGTTGTACATTGGTGTATATAATATACATATATATAATATATATATAATATCTATATATATATATATATGTATATATGTATTGATTGAATAGCCTCTATTCTACATATTTCATATTGTATATATTTTATATACCATCAAACAAACAGATAGAAGGATATACATACACACACACACACATATATATATATATATATATGTAGGCATCTACAGACTTAGATGAACATATATTCTACAAAATATAACATATAATGTATATATATATATATAAGCTTAGTATAAAAGAAAGAAAGTAAAAGAATAATTAATTACTTCTTTCGGCGGCGTTGCGGTGTCTGTTGGCGTCGAAACTTCAAAATGTTGGCCAAACAAATTTTCCTTCAAACGGCCTAAAAATAAACAAATAAAAAATAAATAAATATATATATATATGTACATATGTATGCATGTATATATGTATATATGTATATATATATATATGTATATATGTATATATGTATATATGTATATATCAGCTATTTATGTATATTTGAATATATTATATATACTTTATATATTATGTGGTGAATGTACAAAACAAACACTCAAACAAAGCAAGCAAACGAAAAATAATGTAGAATACAACAGACTGAAAAACAAACAAAACCCAAAAATTGAGATAACGTCGCAGAGAGAAACAAAATTGCAGAGAGGAAATAAAAAAAATATAAATAAATGCAAATATAAATAAATAAAACAAATACAAATGAATAAATAAAGCAGATACAAATAAATAAATAAAACAAATGTAAGTAGATAAATAAATAAACCTACTTAACTAATTAGTTAATTGATTAATTAGCGAGCTAATGAATTAATTAATTAATAACTTAATAAATAAATAAACTAATTAATTAATTAATTAATGCTTCACCTTTAAGAAGAGAATCCACAACAGAATAAAGAAGACTTTTGTGCTGAGTGTAGACATTACTCACGCCCTAACAAACAAATACAGAAAAATAAATACATATAAACAAACAAATATAAATAAATAAACATAAACAAGTAAATAAATAAACAAATAACAATAAATATATCATACGAAGGTTGAAGAATAAACAAATATCAAAACAAATATTAAGCAAATAAGCAAAACAATAAAATAATAAATAATAAACAAATATAAACTGAGAATATAATTACGTTTATATGTAAATATGTATATATATATATATGTTAAAAATAAATGCAAATAAACAAACAGACTGATACATTAACAGGCGTAGTAATGAGCGGGCAGCGAATAAAAAAAATTAAATAGATAGATTAATTGAAATAAATAAAAAACAAATAAATAACTGATTAAAGCCTTCATAGTTGATGCGAGAATAAATGAACAAACAAACAAATAAATAAATAAAAAACAAATAACAAACGAATAAATAATAAATAATAGATTAATATGTATACATAGTTGTAGGCAAATATAAATAAGAATAAATAAATAGATGCGCACAAGCATATATATGTACATAAATATATATATAATCATTTAAAAATATATTTCAATAAATAAATAAATAAATATATAATATATATATAAATTATATACATATATATTATATATATATACACTTAAAAAACTGAGCAGAGTTTACTTGGATGCCCTTTGCGAGGTTTTTCGCAGTTTGTAGCAGATTCTTTCCTTGCTGCAGATGCTGCTGGAAGCTGCTGCTGCTGCTGTTGCTGCTGCTGCTGCTGCTGTTTGATGTGTACAGCTCTATAGCATCAATTAAAGACAAGCTCGTGCTGCTGCTGCTGCTGCTGTCAATGCCGTGCTGCTGCTGCTGCTGCTGCAGCTCCATCCTCAGCGCGTTCGTCTTCGCTCTGTCTTCATATCTGCACACATCAATAATAACCATAAGAATAATAAATAATAAAAGCAAGGTACAAATAAACAAAAAATAAACACGAGTGAAATGAACAAAAGCGAAAATAAACGCATGCAAACTGCAGCAGCAGCAACAGCAACAGCAACAACAGCAGCAGGAAGATCAACAAAAGCAGCAACAACAATAGCAAAAACAAGACAATAACAACAGCAGCAGCAAGAGCAGCAGCAGCAACAACACCAGCAACAGCAACAAAACAACAGCAGCAACATAATCATCATCATCAGCAGCAGCAGCAAAAGCAAAAGCATCATCAGCAGCAGCAGCATCAGCAGCATCATCAGCAGCAGCATCATCAGCAGCATAATCAGCAGCAGGAGCAACAGCAGCAGCATAATCAGCAGCAGGAGCAGCAGCAGCAAACCTGACTGCGAATAGCAACACGAGTCTGAGTTTATCGAGTAGGGAGACGTTGTGTTCTTGAGTAATAATATTTTTAATTTCAGCGAAATCTTCTTGTTTATTTCTGTGCGTCGCCATGCGCTGTTCTAACTCCGACAAAAAGAGAAGGCGTCGCTCCCGCACAACTCGCGACAATTCGTGCACCAGCGTTATGTGCTTCAATACAGAGCCTTCACAAATAAATAAATAAATAAATAAATAAATGTAAATAGATTAAAATGTTAGTGTATGTAGTTAGTGTAGATATAAATGCGTATCTATATAATGCACCAGCGTTGTGTGCTTCAATACAGAGCCTTCACAAATAAATAAATAAATAAATATATATAAATAAATAAATATAAGTAAATGTATAAAAATATAAACAAATATAGGTGTAAATAATTATGTAAATGCGTATCTATACAATGCACCAGGGTGATGTGCTTCAATCCAGAGCCTTCATAAATAAATAATAAATAAATATATAGAAAAATATATAAACAAACAACTAAAGAAACAAAGAAACAAACAAACAAGCAAATGAATAAATGAATAAATAAATAAGCAAGCAAACAAACAAATAAAATAAATAAATAAATAAATAAACGAAGTACCTGACAGCTGTTTGCACTCGGGTAAATTTTCAACGATATCCCTCAACTCCTCTGCTGTCGTCACATGGTCGTACGACTTTGTCTACAAAACAAATAAATAAATAAATAAATATTTAAACAAATAAATAAAAAGAAATAAATACAACAACACACTATATACTTTTACAGCCGCGCTAGCAGTAACACGAGAAGCAGCAACAGCAACAAACGCCAGCAGCAGCAGCAGCACCCTCAGCAGCATCCCCAGCAGCACGATCAACAGGATCCCCAGCAGCAGCAGCAGCAGCAGCAGCGCCCCCAGCAGCAGCCCCAGCAGCAGCAGCCCCAGCAGCAGCAGCAGCCCCAGCAGCAGCAGCAGCAGCAGCAGCAGGAGGCGTTGAAATGCGTCTGCGGTTTGCATTTACTTTTTGTTGATATTCTTCTAAATGGCGTTTAACTGCAACCCCCAAATCACCGAAGTTCGACATGCAATGCTGAGGTGCGCATACACCCCAGACCATCAACAAATAAACAATTAAACAAATAAACAAAACTATAAACCCTAAACCCTAAACCCTAGACACTTATAAACGGCAAAACACACATCCATATGAACAAATGCTGCTGCTGCTAGTGCTGCTACGGGTGCTGCTACTGCTGCTGCTGCTGCTACTGCTACTGCTGTTGCTGCTGCTACTGCTGTTGCTGCTGCTGCTACTGCTGTTGCTGCTGCTGCAGTTACCTCTGCATAGAAGGGGTCGTGCGTTTGCGAGAGGAGAATTTCCTTGACTTCTTCATTTGCGTTTGTTTTTGTGTTATTTGTTTGAACTTTCTTCAAATTGACTCTGTTTAAATTAATGCCGATTAACTCGTGAACCATCGCCTACACATTGCACACAACATATCTGCTATCGTGCTGCTGCTGCTGCTGCTGCTGCTGCTGCTGCTGTTGCTGCTGTTGCTGCTGTTGTTGCTGTTGCTAATCGCGCTGCTGTTGCACTTATATGTATATGTAATATATATATGATAAATAAATACGTAAACGCATAAACGCACAAACAAGCAAACAAACAAACAATTAAACAATCAAACAAAACGAACAAACACAGCAAACGAACAGACAATTGAACAATCAAACAAATGAGACAAAACAAACAAATAAACAAACAAACAAACAAATAACTATTTGAATTAAATAAACAAACAAGATACAAACAAATAAATAAATAAATAAATGTTGAGCTTACGGTGTATGTCCACTGAGTAAGTAGTGGTGTTACAGCGTCCTCGGTGCGGTCGTAGAGCAAAACCACGAGACGGCTACCCTCTCTTCCTTTAAACAAACGAACAAATCAAATACTATTATCTTCTTCTCCTGCTGCTAAGCCTGCTGCTGCTGCTGCTGCTGCTGCGGTGCTGAAGCAGCAGATACAGCAGCACATGTAGCAGCAGCACTGGGAACGACAGCAGCAGCAGCAGCAGAAGTAGCAGAAGCAGTAGCAGCAACACAGACGGCATCAGCAAGAGGAGGCGGTGCAGCAGCAGAAACAACAAGAGCACCAGCAGCAGCAACAGCAGTAAAAACAGCAACAACAACAGCAGCAACAACAGTAGCAGCAACAGCAACAGCAGCAGCAACAGCAGCAAGAGAGGCACCTGATTGTGCAGATGCTTGCTGCTGGTTTATATTAGGCGGCTTTGTCTGCATCCATTTGCTGCTGAGTGTTGCAGCAAGCCGCGCAGCAACAGAGCTGTTTCTTGAAAAACGGATAAGAGGAGCAGCAGCAGCAGCAGCAGCAGACGAAGAAGAAGAAGAAGAAGAAGAGAGTAAACAAATAACAGAAAATAAACCGTCAACCATTCGTTGAAAGATGCTTTCTTCATACGGACCCCAAGAAGAGACAGGCTGCAGCTGCATGCATTAAAATGAACACAAAATAAACAAATATATTTATTTAAATAAATGCACATAAACAAATATATTTGTTAAAATAAACAACAGAACTGCAGATGGTGATGCTGGACAGACAGCCGACAACTCTGAACAATTCAAGCAACAGTTGCAATACAAATACACAAAAATTAAAATAGTAATAATAATTAATAATAAACATAATAACAATAACAAAATAATAATAAACAATAACAAGAAGCAGAAACATAACCGTACATAATATATATAATATATATTATGTATATTGTAAATATTATATATATTATAATATATAGAACCCATATATATATGTATATATATCTCTTTATATATTTATAATATACATAAAATATAATTAAATTAAAAATATTTTAATTACCTGCAGCTGAGAGACCGCCGGAATGCAGAGAGAGAAAAGACGAGGGCTGAGAGGAACGAAGTCTATCAGCAATTCAAACACCTAACAAATAAATAAACAAACAAATAAACAAATAAATAAATAAATAAATTAATTAATTAATTAATTAAATCAAGAAATATAATTAAGCGCTATTGAACATTTGGCATCCGATAGATAAAACAAACGAAATAAAAACATATAGGTCTGCATCCGCCCTAGCGGTGTATTTGTATATATATATATATATGTATATTATATATACATATATGTATATATACATATATATATATATTAACTCTATATTATAAATATTCATGTACATATAAATATACAACTTTGAATATAGACGTCAACATAGATATAAATTTATGTATACATGCATTCTACGGGTTATATATATACATATACATACATATATATATATATATGCAGATATATATATATATATTGATATATGCATTATATAGAGTTAAAGGTATTGGTAGCTTCGCTTATAATGAGTAAATTATTTTATTTTTTTTGTGTTTATATCCGTGCAGTTTGTACACCGCATTTATTTTTTCATTAATTTCAATCAATGTCTGCTAATACTATAATTAAATTATGTGCATTTGTTTAATATTATAAACAAACATTTGTTCTATTTTCTTTATATATTACTTTATTTTATTTAAATGTATTTCCTTAACTTAGATTTGTTTGTTTTATTTATCCTTTTTTATCTTGTTTATTGCACAACACTATAATTAGATTATTTCTACTAGCTTAATATTTATTATATTTCATTTAAATGTATTTATTCCATTGATTTAATAGATTTAATTAATTAATTTAATTAATTTATTTCTCACCTGTGCTATCTTGTCTGCATAATCATGACGGGCGAGACGTTTGAGTGTATCTGACTGTCTTTGAAGAGAAGCAGAGAAGAATAAGTGAAGATCTTTAATACGTCGCTGTTGCAGCTGCTGCAGCTGCTGCTGTTGCTGCTGCTGCTGCTGCTGTTGCTGCTGCAGATGGTGTAGGTGGTGCAGGTCTTGCAGCTGCTGCTGCTGTTGCGGCATCTGCTGCAGCTGATGGTGTGGGGGCAGCTGCTGCTGCTGCAGCAGCTGCAGCAGCAGCAGCAGATTTTGATTTGTGGGGCGTACAAAGCAAACAGTGCTGAGGTGCTCATAGTTTCCCGGTGTAAACGAATCAAGTCTTTCTACAAGAAAAACCTGCAGCAAACAAATAAAATAAATCAATAAACAGCATTTATTCATGCATGCATTTATTTGCATGCATTTATTTCAACTTTAAAAAATAGAGGCGAAGAAATTAAGACAGACAAAAACAAAAAAAAGCAGAGAAGAAGAAAACAGTCGTTCTGTAGATATACTTCCTTCAAAATTATTTTACAAAGAAATATACCCATATATATATACATATAAATATATATATATATATATACAAACATATATATATATATATACATATATATATATGTTTGTATATATATATATATGTATATATATATATATATTTAAATGTATATATAGGTAAATAAACTAGTTAAATAAAGAATATTTATCTTACTTCTTTTTGCAGAATATCTGACTGAGACAAAATACAAGAGACTGCAGCAACAGTTTCATTGTCTAACAGCAGCACTTTTAGGCCCGCTGCAGCGCGCAGCATTGCCTGCAAATGCTGCCGACATAAACGCAGCAAATCTTCTCGCCCCATCCTCTTGTTCTTTTCTTATTATTTTTATTATTGTTGTTATTGTTGTTATTATTATTACTGCTGTTCTCCGCACTATTCTGCTTATTGTTGCTGCAATAATAATGCAATATAGACAAAGGGAAGAGCAGCAGCAGCAGCAGCAGCAGCTGCGTTCAGCAGCAGCAGCAGCAGCAGCAGCAGCGGTGGCGCTCTTCAATTCAACAGTAGGGGAGACCCCTAGTTGCGTCCATCGTTATTAAAAAGACAAAAAATAAATTTATTTATATAATTTGCATGCAATACGTCTCATGTGCTTCGCCTGCACTCAGCACAATCCCCAGCTAATGCTGCTGCTGCTGCTGCTGCTGCTGCTTCTGCTGTTGTTTTCTTCTCTTGAATGATTCAGCCATTGGGTGTAATTAGGCGGCTCATTGCCGCGCTCAAATCACCACATGGATGGTTCTTTTTGCTGCATGCGTTGCTTCTGTTTGCTTCTCTCCTGCTGCACTGCACTCCTCAGCGGTATAATAATAAGAATAATAAATAGTAATAATAATAATAACACCAGCTACTGCAATTCCCTAAAGCATAAACCCCAAACCGTAATCGCCGACGCAGCAGCTTAAGTGTGGCTGTTGTTTATTTGCTGCTTCAGCATCTGAGGGTTTGTATGAGGGGCCGTTCAAACTGCTGCAGCAGATAGAGCGAGACGCAACGAGGAGGAAGAGCAACAGCAGCAGCAGCAGCTTTCTCCTGCAACAGAGAGCAGCAGCGCCTTCTACTCCTCGTGGAAACAGAAAATGATAGAGTAATTCTGCAGCAGCAAAGAGCAAAGAAGCTGCATGCAAAAGAAAACAAAGGAAGCCGCAGCCTGCTCGCTAGTAAAGCGAAACAAAACACCAGTCAAGAAAATCGTTCAATTCTCTCAGTGTTGAAGAAAGCAGGCCTAGAAATGGGATTCAATTGAAAGAAGATCTCTAAAAAGAAGAAGAAAAACGCAAAACAAGGCGAAATGCCTCAAAATATATTCAAAAAAGGCTCAAGAATAACTTGTGGTGTGTCGGCCGCTGCATGTGGCGGTCAACCTCCGACCATCAGGTGTACATACACCTCAGAAAGGCGAAAAGAGAAGCGATCACCTTTTGAATTTAGGCAGAATGCATAAAAGCAACAATTCAAATATTCTTTTTATTCTTATTTTCCCCTTGTGGGGGGCTGAGGGGAGCAAAGACTCCGCTTCTATAGTCCCAGCGACTCCTCAGCGGTGCGGATGGGCTGCAGCCGTCGGGGCTTTGCGCATAAAGAATTGATTTTTTAGACGAAACATAGTAAATAAATAAATATTTCGCTTCTTTTGATCCTATTATTTCTGAAAACCGTTCATAAATACACCGTGGATCGCCCAAGCTGAATGCCCCCGCCAGTGGGCAGTCGGCAGCGGGGGTTGCATGTACAGGAAGAACAGTCGAAAAATAGGAAAAACTGACATTCTTTTTTAATAATTTAGCATTAAAAACATTATTAGAAACAATTGAAGGCATTTTTTGTCTTCTTTCTCGCTTTTTCTAGTGCAGCCCGTCCCCCAGATGCGGCGAGCTCTGAGGTGTACGTACACCTCAACACCTTGTATGTATGTACAGGCCTCTTAAGGCCCAAGGAGTGTGCAGCAGATATGCGTCGAAGTTTAGGCCCTGCTGCAGCGCAGTGTGTGCACACCTGAGAAGAGTCTGTGCGCCGTGAACCCAGGCAAAAGCAGCAACATTTGATGCTCCATACTATATATATTATATATATGTAGAGAGAGAGAGAGAGAGACAATGGCTGCAAAAGAAAGAAACAACAAAGAAGAACAAACGCATGCAAACACGCATGCAACGGTGGGAGGCTTGACTGTCGACGTCATGAGCGAATGTAGGGTTTAGGGTTTAGGGTTTAGGGTTTGCGGCCTTTAATAAATAAATGCGACTCTTTCTCTTTGCTTTGCTGCAAGCCTTATTCAAACGTAGGGAGAAACAAACAGAGAAAAATAAATAGAGAAAAGCAAACAAAGACAACTAAAAAACAAACGGAGACATATAAACAGAAATGAGTAAAGACAAATACAGATAAATAAACAGCAGTAAATAAGCACAAACATACGGACAAAGGCAAATAAACCGATAAATAAATAGGTAAACATATAAACAGGGATAGATACAACGAGAAAAAATAAACAAATACACCGCAAATGCTAACACTATAACAAGCGAAGAGCATCAGCGGTGAGAGACACAGAAAAAGGAGATTAAAATGAAGAACAAAAATTAAACAAAGACAGACAACTGCCGGCAACAGCAGATATAAACAAAAAATAAAAAGAAAGAATCAATGAGCAGCATAAAGGACAAAGAGAAGACCGCAGAAACAAACAAAGGCGAGAAAGATAAATGTATGAAGAGAAAAACAAACAAACACAGACAAATCAACTTTAAAATAAACAAAAAGAAAAACCCAAAGACAAATAAACAGAGGCAAATAGACAGAGAAAAGTAAAAGGAGAAACAAAACCGCAATAAATAAATAATAAAGCGAGATAAATAAATCAAAGTAAATCACTAGAAATAAACAAATACGGAGAAAGTTGACTATAATTCAAAAAGAGAGGCTAAAGAAAGTATGTTAGATAACACCAGCAAATAAACACAAGTATATTTTCCTCCTTTCTGCTGCTTTCGTTGAAGCAGTCTGCTTTTAGGGTCTGTTTGCTTCTCGTCATGAGGCGGACTTAGGGTTTAGGGTTTAGGGTTTAGGGTTTAGGGTTTAGGGTTTGGGGAGTAATAACGAGGGTTTAGGGTTAAAGGTTATAGAGAGCGTTTAGAGTTTAGAATTTAGGGTTTAGGGTTTAGGGTTTAGAGTTGTGGGTTTATTGTTTAGAATCAGACCCAGCGGTTTTTATTTTTATTTTTATTTTTATTTTGTTTATCGCTACTGCGGTGTCTGCGCAGTTAGAATGCTGCGTTAATGATTTCTACATCATTGAACGACTAAACAAAACGTAAATAAATAAATAAATAAATAAATAAATAAATAGATTTATTTTAACTGTCTGTACACCGCAGCTTTCAGCCTCTCTAGCGGCGACTGCGATGAAATAAATTTTGAAGAAATTCAAAGGGAGACTCTGAGCGGAGATTTGGAGGCTGAGGTGTACAGGCAGTTCATGCAAGAAGAAGACACTGAAAAAGAAGAACAGGAAAATAAATTAGATTATAATATCCAAGACTTAAATACACTAGAAGCAAAAGCAAATGAAATCATCAAAAAACAAAAAGGTTTGCTGCGAAGCCTTCGAAGTTGTTGCTGTTGCTGCTGTTGCTGCTGCTGTTGCTGCTGTTGCTGCTCTTACTGCTCTTGCTGCTGCTGCTCTCGCTGCTGCTGCTTTCGCTGCTGCTGCTCTTGCTGTTGCAGCTCTTGCAGTTGCTGCTCTTGCTGCTGCACCTCCTCCCTCTTTTTTTGTGTTGCTGCTGCTGCTGTTTCTCCTTCCACTGCTGCCCCTGCTGCTGCTGTTGCTGTTGCTGCTGCTGGTGTTGCTGTTACTGCTGCTGCTGCTGTTGCAGCAACGTATACAGCAGCAGCAGCAGCAGCAGCAGATAGAGGACGGTCTGCATGCATTTTGTTTGTTTGTTTTTGTTTGTTTTGTCGTTGCTTGCAGCTGCTGCTGCTCGCTCTTTTGTTTCAATCAACCCCTCTTTGTTGGTCTCCACAGATAATGAAGAGGATTTCATTTTAAATTTTCTTCAAACGCATAATTTAATTAAAACGCTAAAGACCTTCCAACTCGAATGGTCAGCATCTTCCTGCTGCTGCTGCTGCTGCTGCCGCCGCTGCTGCTGCAGCTGTTGCTGCTGCTGCTGCTGCTGCTGCTGCTGCCCGCTGCTGTTTTTGCTGGTGCAGATGCTGTTGCTGCTGGTGCTACTGTTGCTGCTGCTGCTGCTGCTGTTGTTATTGGTGCTGCTGATGGTGCTGCTGTTGCTGTTGTTGCTGCTGCTGCTGTTGCTGCTGCTGATGGTGCTGAGGTGTTGTTGCTGCTGGTGTTGCTGCTGCTGATGCCGTTGTTGATGAGCCGCAACGCTGCTGCTGCTGCTGCTGCTTCTGCTGCTGCAGCTGTTGCTGCTGTTGCTGCTGTTGCTGCTGCTGCTGGCAGGTTTGAATCTCAGGTGAACAGAGAAGGCAGCAGCAGCAGCAGCAGCAGCAAAACAAAAAGACAAGAGCAGCAAACCCCTGACGTATTTAAAGTTAATGCTGCACTCAGACAAGAAATTCTCTCCCTCACGCACTCCCTTCAAGAAGCAAAAGAAATCGCAGAAAAGAAAAGGCAAACCCTAAACCCTAAACCCTAAACCCTGAAACCCTAAACCCTAAACCCTGAAACCCTAAACTCTAAACCCTGAACACTGACGCGATGCCCTGTTTACGTTTTCATTTAAAGGGTTTAGGGTTTGTCGTTGAGGTTTAGGATTTAGGGTTTGCATTGAATGAGAAGCATAGAGCAACTGGCTGCAGTAAACAAACAAACAAACAAACAAAATAAAACAATAAAAGAAGCAGCTGAGAGAAAGAGAAAAAACAAAAAATAAATGCTGCTGCTGTTGCTGCTGCTGCTGTTGCTCTTGTTGCTGCTGCTCTTGCTGCTGCTTTTGTTGCTGCTGCTGCTGCTTTTGCTGTGGCTGTTGCTGCTGTTGCTGCTGTTGCTGCTGTTGCTGCTGCTGTTGCTGCTGCTGCTTCTGCTGCTGCTGCTTCTGCTGCTGCTGCTGTTTTTGTTTGGTTTCAGTGCTGCGTTTGATTTATTTAAAAAAGAAAAAGATATCCACCGACTCTTCAGCAGAAAATTACACAGAGAAAAAGAAGAACTCCTAGGTAGAAAAACGCTGCTGCTGCTGCTGCTGTTGCTGCTGCTGCTGCTGCTGCTGTTGCTGCTGCTGCTGCTGCTGTTGTTGTTGTTGTTGCTGCTGCTGCTGCTGTTACTTGTGTCGCTTTTGCTCCTGTTGCTGCTGCTTCCGTTGCTGTTGCTGCTGCTGCTGCTGCTTGTTTAGGGTTTAGGGCTTAAGGGTTGCCGCTTAGCTTTAGGGTCTAATATTTAGGGTTTAGGGTTTAGGGTTTAGGGTTTAGGGTTTGTAATCTCAGGGACGGTGAAGCGGCTCAAGGGAGAGGCAGAGGAATTAAAAGAAAAAAATAATCGCCTGCAAAACAAATGCGAGGTGCAGACAACCACCACAAAACAAACAGAGGGTTTAGGTTTAGGGTTTAGGGTTTAGGGTTTAGGGTTTAGGGTTTAGGGTTAAAGCTGAGTCAAAGGAAGCAAGAAAGACAGACAGGTTTAGCGTTTAGGGTTATACATATATATATATATATCTATATACATATATTATAAGTAAATAAATAAATATATATATGCATTTATTTGTTAAAATGCATACTTACAACAACAGATTTAAATAAAAGAGAGAAGTGTCGATGCAACGACGAAAATAAACAAAAATAAATAAATTATTTTTCTTCATATTCAATCGCATTCTGTTTGCTCGCTTTTCTTTGCTTTTTCATTCGTTTGTTTATATTTGTTTACATATATATATATTTATACATATATATATATATATACATATATATGTATAAATATATGTATATATGTAAACAAATATAAACAAACGAACGAAAAAAGCATATATATATATATATATATATATATATATCCGTTTGTTTGCGTTTTATCAATTTTTTATTTTTGTTTGTTTTGGTTTTGCTTTTTTTGTTTGTTTGTGTGTTTGCTGTGTCGGTTTGTTTATTTATTTGCTTTATTTGTTTTATATATTTTATTTATTTAATTTATTTTGTTTATTTTATTTCTTTTTCTACTATGTTTTTATTTAGGCGTTAAAGAAGTCTGTTCTTCTATTGAAAATTGAAACAAAAAAGTTAAAAAAGGAGATATCGGAACAGAAAAGCAACGAAGCTGCTGCTGCTGCTTCTGCTGCTGCTGCTCCTGCTGCTTCTGCTGCTGCCGCTGCTCCTACTGCTGCTGCTGCTGCTGCTGAGAAGGAATTATTGAGTAAAGACAACTCGCAGGAGAAGAAGACAGAGAAAAGCAAAAAAAAGATTCACCCTCGAGACACCCCATGGCCGACAAGAAGAAAAATAGAAATAGATTGCAGCAGCAGCAGCAGCAGCAGTAGCAGCAGCAGCAGCAGCAGCAGCAGCAGCTGGGAATTGCTTACGGAGTTTGAGGCGCATGCAGCAGCAACGACTTGTCTTGCCTTTCATCCTAACTTACAACTTTGTACTGTCTATACACTCAAAGAAATTAAATTAAAATTATATTTCGCGGTTTTGTTATCTCCTTTCTCTTTTCGCTTGTTTTACTGCTTTTCTTTTATTTGCTTCGTTTTGTTTGTTTTTCTTTACTTTGTTGGACCACAAATATGTATACATACATATACATAAATATATACATATACATAAATGTATATATATATACATATATATATGCATATATGTACATATATATATATTTTATTTATGCGTGTCTAGATATATTATATATATGTATATATTTATGCATTTATATACTCGTATGCATATATACGTATCTATATATATATATGTTTACATATATATAATATATATATATGCATATATATTTGTATGAAGTGTATTTGCATCATTGGGGTGTACATCCATGTCTTTTAATAAATTCTCCGTTTAAATAAAATAATTAAGTTGACAAATAAATAAATAAATTAATCAAATTAATAAATTAGTTAAATTAATTAGATATTTTTATTGTAAATGTTTATTTATTTTATTTGTTTTGAGTGCTAACAGAATCTGTAGACTGCACATGGAAGCTGTTGAATAATAAAACAAATAAATAAACAAACTCACTTTAGTTAATCGAAAGAACGATAATAATCTAATTAATTATTTATTTTATTTTAATTATTTTATTTGCTTCTAGTGATAACAGGATCTGAAGACTGCACGTGGAGGCTGTGGAGTTTGTCGTCTCCGCGTTTAATTATGCAGGGAGAGGGTCATGAGGTCTGCTGATTAATTATAAATTTATTTAAATATATTTATTTATATATATATTTATTTATTTATATTTATTTATACTTAT
>NW_013549935.1:0-3466 GCF_000499425.1 Eimeria acervulina | reverse complement strand
TTTAAATATATTTATTTATATATATATTTATTTATTTATATTTATTTATACTTATTATATTTATATTTATTTATTTAATTTATTTGGCTGCTTATTTATTTTGTTTGTTTGTTTGTTAATTCGTTTGTTTGTTTTTTTTCTATTTATTCGCTTTACTGCTTTATTTAATCTAGTTGTTGTGTTGTATTATTTAATTATTTTTTTATATATATTTACTTGTATCTATTTACTTGTATAATGGTGCTTCATGTTTATTTATTTGTTTTATTTATTTATTTGTTTTATTTATTTATTTATTTATTTATTTTGTTTATTTCATTTTTAACTTTATTTCTGGTACTCATTTCAGACCTCCTCTCTTCGTCTCTCTTGTGTAGCTGCTGCTGCTGCTGCTGCTGTCTCTGCTCTTTCTTCTTCTGCTTCTTCTGCTGCTTCTGCTGCTGCTGCTGCTGCAGTTGGAGTTGCTGCTGGTGCATCAGTTGCTGCATCTTCTGCTGCTGCTGCACCATCTACTGGTGCTAAATCACCTGCTGCAACTGCATCGTATGCTGCACCTTATGCTGCTGCTGCTGTGATAGGGTTGGATATCTGATTTGTGTATACACCCGTGGGGTGTATTGACAGCAACAGCTTCAGGTGATGGATCTGTAAGGATTTGGAGTTTAAAAAAAGCTGCAGCACTTCACGCTTTCTATGATCATTGCAAACCGACTTGGTGCTGCGATATTCATGATGAAGGTAGATCTTCCTGCTCCTGCTGCTGCTGCTGCTAATGCTGCTGCTGTTGCTAATGCTGCTGCTGCTTATGCTGCTGCTGCTGCTGCTTATGCTGCTGTTGCTAATGCTGCTAATACTGCTGCTGCTAATGCTGCTGTTGCTAATGCTGCTAATACTGCTGCTGCTAATGCTGCTGCTGCTGCTAATGCTGCCGCTGCTGTTGCTGCTGTTGCTAATGCTGCTGCTGCTGCTAATGCTGCTGTTGTTAATGCAGGTGCTGCTGTTTGTATTTGATTGAATACTATTCACAATTTAATTTAATTTGTTTTGTTTGTTTTTAAATTAAATTAAATTAAATTATTTTCGTTTTTTTGCAGGCGGATTTCTCGCGAGTGGTGGCGACGACTGCACTGTGAAATGCTTCGATTTGAACAGGTGAAGTGAAACAATATATAAATAAATAAATAAATAAATAAATAAATAAATAAATAAACTAATTAATTGATTAATTAATTAATTAACTGTTTTTAAATCAATCAATGGAGCAATAAATAAATGAATAAATAAATATTTGCTTTTTGACAAACAAACAAAAGAATAAATAAATTAAGCAATTAGATATTCAATAACTTTTGTTTTAATAAATAAATTAAAACACTATTTGTTTATTTTTTATTTAGGATTTGATTTATTTAATTGTTTGATTTTTGTTTGATGTTGTTTGTTTTTCTTTAGCTCTGCTTTTCTTTCATGACTTGTATTTTATATTTTTCTTCTTCGCTTATTGCTGCGTACTTTTTAAATATAACTTTGAATTTTATTTTAATTTAATTTTAATTTTATTTTAATTCTATTTTAATTTTATTTTAATTTTATTTGATTATTTTCTGCTTCGTTTCGTATTATTTTTATTTTATTTTGTTTTTATCGATTAAAATCTGTTTTTGTTTGTTTTATTTTTGTTTTATTTGATGATTAATATTTGCTTTTGTTTGTTTTGTTATTTTGTTTATTCTGCAGCCTGCGGTGTAGACAAACGCTGCGGCATCATCAAAAGAGAGTATCTTCGGCTGTCTTTCAGCGTTATTCGAGTTGTTTAGCATCAGCTTCATCCGATAGAACAGTAATAATACTTTTAAATATATATTTTAATTAAATACATAAAGAAATTATTTATTAATTAAATCAATTAATTAGTTTAAATGCATCAAAACCAACTAATAAACAATTAAATAATTCATAGGATTTCATCGCTTGCCTTTCAGCTTTGTTCGAGTTGTTTATGTTTATGTGTCTATTGTTTATATTTATTTATTTATTTATTTATTTAAATATTTATCCATCTATTTATTTATTTATTTATTTATCTTTTTAATTAATTTATTTAGTTTATTTATTTATCTACTTGTTTATTTATCCTTTTAATTAATTAATTAACTAATTAATTAATTAATTAACTAATTAATTAATTAATTAATTAATTTATTTATTTATTTAGGTTTGTCTCTGGGACTTGCGTCATCCGCGTCCTCTGTCTTCATTTACACTTCAAAACAATTCAAGCGTGAAAGTTGCATTTAATAATCAGGTAAAGTTTGTTTATATATAAACACAAAAACAAATTAGAATAAATTAAAATAAAACAAATTAAATTAAATTAAATTAAACTATTTTTTTCTGTCTTGTTTGCTTCAGGGTACTCTGTTGGGTTGCGTCGACCGATTTGGTTTTGTGTATTTGTTTGATCTTCGCACAATGCAAAAATGCAAAGAGTTTCAAATAAGTAAATAAATAAATAAACAAAATAAAATAAATAAATAAATAAATAAATAAATAAATGAGTTAAATGAAAAAATAAATAAATTATTTAAATTGAATGAGAAAATTAAGAAATAAACAAACAATTAACGAATGTATTAACGAATTAATTTATTAATTGGTGGATTAATTAATCAAAATTTTAATTAATTAATTAATTAATTAACCAATTGATTAATAAATTAATAAATTAATTAATTAATTAATTAATTAAAATGTTTGTTTTGTTTGTTTTAAACAGCTTCTTCTTCTGCTGTCAATAGTATTGCCTTCTCACCCACTGGCTCTGTGTTAGCTGTCGGCGGGTCTCCTATAACATTGTAAGAAGAAAAGATAATAAATAAATAAATAAATAAATAAATAAATAAATAAAATAAACATATAGAAATATTTAAAGTATTTATGGTGTGCAGCATCGATTTACAAGAAAATAAAACGACAGACTTTGCGAGCTGTACAGACACAACAGAGGTGAGATTGTAAAGAGATAAAATAATATTTTAGATATTATAATTAAATACATATAAAATAAGAAGAAGAAGAACAAGAATGGGAATAAAATTATTATTAATACAACAAACAATGTAAAAATAATATTTAATATTATAAATATATATTAGAAAAACAACTGCTGTTTTTCTTTGTTTTTTCTTTTGTTTGTTTATTCTTTTCATTAATTATTTCGATTTTAATTCACATTTTATTAAATTGTTTATTATGTATCTTATTTGTTTAGTTTTTCTTTGTTTTTTTACATAATAATAATATCCGTATAAACATTATTATTATGAATCTATTTCTTCTCTATTTATTTGCTTTTATTTACGATTATTTAATTAATTTATTTAAATATATTTATTTATTCTTAATTGAATTCTTCAGGATACTTCTTTCTCTCCAGCTGGCGATGTTTTCGCAGCAGCGACGGCTG
>NW_013549936.1:1060-1765 GCF_000499425.1 Eimeria acervulina | reverse complement strand
GGTGGTGGTGCTGCTGCTGCTGCTGCTGGCGGTAGTTCTATTGCTGTATCATCTTCAGCAGCAGCAGCAGCAGCAGCAGCAGCAGGAGACAGCAGCAGCAGCAGCAGCAGCAGCAGCAGCAGCAATATGTATACTGGTGAAGTACTTGTAGAGCGCGAAATGCTGCTAGCTAAACAAATTGAGCTAAACGAGTTAAGAAGACAGACAGAAGATATTTTTAATCAAATGACGTTCAAAGACAGAAAATATAAAATGCGTCACGAAGAGGCGATGAAACAGTTAGAAGAAAAATTTGATAAAGAAATCGCCGCAGAACAGTAACACAAACTTTTATTTATTTGTTTATTTATTATTTATTTATTTGTTTATTTATTATTTATTTATTTATTTATTTATTTAGTTTGTTTGTTTGTTTGTTTGTTTAGTTGTTTGTTTGTTTGTTTGTTTGTTTGTTTGTTTGTTTGTTTGTTTATTTATGATTAAACCCTAATAAACTCTAATTAACCCTTGAATGTAAACCCTACTAAACCCTACTAAACCCTACTAAACCCTACTAAACCCTAAACCCTAAACCCTAGACCCTAATGATGTTATGATATAGGCGTAAATTTGATATGCTGAGAGAAGAAAAGTTAGAAGAAGAAAAAAAATTTCTTCAAAAGCTGCAAGAGCAAGAAGCCAAGCATGCTGAAGCTGTTCAAGTCC
>NW_013549936.1:0-960 GCF_000499425.1 Eimeria acervulina | reverse complement strand
AAACCCTAAACCCTAAACCCTAAACCCTAAACCCTAAACCCTAAACCCTAAGCCCTAAACCGTAAGCCCTAAACCCTAATAGATCATTTTAAACCGTAGACCCTAGTGAAACCTTTTAAACGCTTTTAAATCCTAAACCCTAATAAACCCTTATAAAACTGAAACCCAATAATAAACCCTTATAAACCCTAATATATCCTAGTAAACCCTAAACCCTAGTAAACCCTAAACCCTAGTAAACCCTACACCCTAGTAAACCCTAAACCCTAATAAACCCTAGTATAAAACCCTAAACCCTAAACAGAGCAACAAGAGCTCTGGAAACGAACGCAGCAATCCATCAGCTGGTTTAGGGCTAGGGTTTAGGGTTTATTAACTTTATTAGGGTTTATAAGAATTTATAAGTCTTTATGAGGGCTTATAAGTCTTTATAAGGGTTTATTATTGTTTAGGGTTTAGGGTTTAGGGTTTATAGGGGTTTATAAGGGTTTTTAAGTCGTTGTAAGTCTTTATGAGGGTTTATAAGGGTTTATAAGGGTTTATAAGGGTTTATAAGGGTTTATAAGGGTTCATTAGGGTTTAGGGTTTAGGGTTTATAAGGGTTTAGGGTTTAGGGTTTAGGGTTTAGGGTTAATGAGGGTGTCTGCAGGCTTTAGAGATGAAGTTTCAAAGCAAACTAGCAATTGAATTAAACAGACAAAAGCGAGCAGCTGAAGAAAAAGCAAAAGAAAAAGAAGATTTAGAAATAGAGAAGACAAAAATAATCAAAGAAATTGCGGACAAAGAAAGAGGTATTTAGTTAGTTTATTTTGTTGTTTTGTTTGCTTGTTTTGTTTGTTTTATTTATTTTATTTGTTTTATATATATATATACATCTCTCTCTCTCTCTCTGTCTCTCTCTCTGTCTCTCTTTCTATATATGTATATATATATATATATGTTCATATACGTATAAGTATA
>NW_013549937.1:927-1757 GCF_000499425.1 Eimeria acervulina | reverse complement strand
TATTATTATTATTATTAAAATTATAATCATTTATTATTAATTATTATTATTATTATTAGTATTATTAGTATTACTATTATTATTATTATGTCTTTCTATGCTTCATACTAATGAAGTTGTTATCAACATCGTCTTTACTACGATCTTTATTATTATTAATCTGCAGTTCTTATATAAATTATTATTATTAAAAGTAATTATTAAACTTATTTTAATATTTATTTATATTTTAGTTTTACTTTTTGTTAAGAGAGCGCTAGCGAAGTTGTGGCGTGTAGCCAAAGTTAATTATTATATGTTTTTCCTTGTAACTAAGAAGATATATTACTGACATATAAAATAAATAGTATTAAATAAATTAAAATAAAATATATTTATTAAAATAATAAAGAAGAGTTAATATGAAATAACAATACAAGCACCGTCACCACCATCGCTGTGCTCTACTCTTACTTTCTCTTATGCATTTATCATCATTATGAGTTATACCGTTGACTCCCTGAGTAATAGAATATATATATTATTCTTTTTATTATATTGTTTGTCTATTTTTAATTAACTTTTATTATAAATATATTAAAAAGGACATTCATAACTCCTTATTAACTAAGTCAGCTCACCACCACCATGAGGCTACAGTATACAAAAAACACTATATCTTTCTTTTATTGCGCTTTTGTCTTTGTCTATTTGTCGCTTGATTTAATTACACCTATATCCTTATGCGTCAGTGCTGCAGATAGCAACAGCAGCAGCAGCAGCAGCAGCAAGAATGGCGACAGTCTTACTCTAGCTGAGCAGCAGCAGCAGCAGCAGCAGCAGCAGGAGCA
>NW_013549938.1:23129-40040 GCF_000499425.1 Eimeria acervulina | reverse complement strand
CTGTTGTGATTCCTTCTTGTGGCAGCGTTTCCGAAGGATTCAAAAATAGCATTGCAAGAAACGATCCTTTTCTGTAGCTCTGTTGCTTCTTGTAGCGTCTGTACACCTCCAAGAAGTGCTGCAACCTCCGTCCGCTGGCCGGATACAGTCTTCGGCGCGCCTGAATCGCCGTGAGAACCTGTTGCACTGCCAGAAGCGCCCGCCAGTGTGTCATTAGGAGATGTGGATACGTGAGTTAGAAAGAGCATTAGCTGCTTGCTCGTTTCGGTCTTTCCTGCTCCACTCTGCCCTGAAACTACAATGGTCTGACTAGTCTGTGTCCCCACAAGGCGGCGCAGAGCTTCCTCCGCTACAACGAAGGGGTGCGGTGGCGGTCTGTTCCGATTCGCAGTGGTTTCCTTGAAGGCATTTTCCAAGGCAGCTGCTAGTGTTGATGGCTCAGGTGCTGTTGAAGTACCGTCGTTACAAGGATTACTAGCTTTCATCCACGCATTCATCTCCGGGGATTCCGTACGGCCATAGATGTCGTCACCATTGAAGCTAGGGGGTCGGCAAACAGGTAGTACTCCTGGGAGACCATTCAGAATGGAGCGGATAGTGGTTGTAGAATCCGCCTGATGGGGATGCTCCCCTGCGCAGGCACTTTGGTCGTCATTAAGCTGACGCCGATATATCCGGGCAACCTCCCTCCAATGTCGATACAATGAGATCTGCTGTGCGGAATACAAGTGGGGCAACGGCTTGTAGGGGTTCACAGCCAGTAGAACGTTTGCTGCATAGGTGTATATCTCATCACGAAGGTACCTATGTTGAAGAAGCTGAAGGAGGGCAGCGGCGGACAACGTGTCACAACAGGCGCTTTCGTCTGGGATAGGGTGCGGCGGCAAGGGGGGTGGACTATAGGGCCATAAGTGGTTGACGGGGACTTCAAAAGGCGGCTGGGAAATGAACCTTGCACTAGCATCGGCGGCGGCGGCCGCCGCCGCCTCAGAAGCCCGCTGTTCGAGCCGTTCTACTATGTACGCTCCTCCTAGGTCATCTACCGGGGAACTGGTGCAGCTGGAAGACTCAACCGGAGCATCTGATGACCCCTCCGTTTCATCCTCTGTTTCGCTCTCCTGTGAAGAAGATTGGGGTTCAAGTCCGACGGCACCGCGTTGAGAGAGAGGGTCCGCGAATGCTTCAGTTGCAGCTTCCGGGGGTTCAAGCGACCATGGAGTGCTGAGCTTTTCCTTGCGTAATTTCGTCCTTTTCCGTGATGATGTATTTGCAGCGATTGACTCGATTCGCTGCTGTGAACCTTGCGGTTTTGAACCGTTGTCATTAGTAAGTGCTTCCTCCTGGGTGCTGCATGATTGTGACACGGTGGCCTCGCAAAGTACGTCGGCAGCTGCCTGTGCTGCTGCCACACTAGATGCGCCTTCCGCATCAATCACCACCTGGGCTTTCCCCGTTTTGGTGTCATACTTTAAGATTTTCACAGTCACAAAGCCTTCTTCGGCGCAGTGCGTCCAAGCCAGCGCCCCGGCAGGTATGTCCTGCATAGAGAATGCCTGGTTTTGGCCAAGGGTTCTGCAAACAGGAGCCATGTTCGACCTTAAACACTGGGCAAGGGGCTCATAACTCTTTCTATTGTGAGCGCGCGCTTGTCTTAATGGGGACTTGGCAGGTTTCAACAGCAGTCATTGACATGGGTCGTTGCGTTGGTCCCGAGCGAATCCCATGCAGACAACCACCGCTCCTTCCCCAAAGGCCCCCACAGCAAAGGCAAAATTCAAAT
This sequence comes from Eimeria acervulina, assembly GCF_000499425.1. NCBI lineage: Eukaryota > Apicomplexa > Conoidasida > Eucoccidiorida > Eimeriidae > Eimeria > Eimeria acervulina. The sequence goes on along the minus strand of NW_013549938.1, from coordinate 38,260 downwards.
TTCATGGGAGATGCACATAGGCAGGCGATCCCGTAGACGAACTCTGTAATCTGCGGCTTGCTTCGAGGACCCTCAGCCCAGTGGTTCCCGTGAGCGACTCCCGTTGGGCAAGAACTACGTGCAGGCAGCTCCAAATCCGTCAACAGCGGACCGCTTAGTCAACATGCAAGTTGTGAAAGCACGTTAATTGCTCGAAGATGCCCCTATCGCAGAGAAGGGCCTATCTGTCTAGGGAGAGGCTGTTCTACAGGCTGCGTCCTGCGGCCCGTCATGGGCATCCGCAGAACGCGCCGCCCCAGAAGGTCTTCTCTAAAAAGCTGTTGCTATATTTAATGAAAGGCGGAAATTTCTTTATTGAAATCGCTGTAGTGTGTTCACCTAGAAGATGACGGGACAGGAGGCGGCGCGGCCGACCCTGAAGCCCCGATGCAGCACGCGACTCGCTGCTGTGGCCGCTTGTCTCGTCCAGAAAGTCGTTTCAGTGGCAGCGGCGTTCCAGTACGAGATATCGGATTAGGATTTAGATATAGTAAAATAGGGATATTAATGCTCATAGATCAGCCTTGACTCGTCAGGCGCTGTCCCAGAACCCACCTTTTCTACGGCATCTGTGGACCTGTAAGTTTGCTCTGGTTCCCACCGTTTATAATCGGTACGGTCTTCGAGGTTCAACTCCGTATCCTTCGCCTTCACATTTTGTGTTACTTGAAACAATGCTTCGTAACCTTGTAGTTATTGAACCAACGGTTCTGCAAGCGGTTTCCTCTCTCGCCGGGGTTGGCAGCTTTTTAAGCCCAAAACTGCTGCATCGACCTAGATTAGAGTAGACAAAAATATGTCTCAAACATATGTGAGCCCCTGAGCTCCTTTCGACCTTCTTTATGGTTGAATAGACGGCAGGAGAGGCCCCAGTGGTTAGAATTCCAACTCGAACCCTCACAGACTGAAGGAACCCCCTGTTCCCGTTCACGTGTCTTCGATGCGTTTCCAAACGGTTCTGTTGGAAGTAAAACCCCTCGGCCTCGAAAAGAGACAAGACCTTAGCCCTTGCTTGGAGGTTGCTCCGAAAGTCAGGATACATCCAAAATCGCAACCGTCTTCACGAATCGTTTCCCCAGTAATAGCCACGCATCCCTCGCTACGTATGGTACACAAAATACCAAATACATATAAATATGCATGGCGCGCAAATTGGAAAAGTCCAAAGCGATGCGTCGCCGGGTACTTGTTGAAGATGCCTCAAGGTGCGCAGTCACTGCACTTCGTGACCTCGGGAAGCAGGTGTCCACTCCTGAGTTCAGTGACGGTACCTGTAAGGCTGCAGGGTGCTATAACCTCCTGATACGTCTGCGTGTAGTTATCAACAATCGATAGCTGAAGGGGCAATCTACCAAATTTCTCCTTGCTGGAAGGAACCGCTCGCAGTTGTCCTTGCGCATCGTCAGAGCGAATGGTACAACTTGAGCTAGAATAATTTGATCTTCAATTAGGGTGGATTCAACAAGAGCAAGTGGGAGATGGTCTATCATCTGCTGCTGGTGGTTGTCCTTAGTGACTGCGACCTTCTACCCCGCGCTCAGCCAGACCTCAACGCAACACTTTGTAGAAACGTAATCCGCAGTGCCATCCAGTGGAGAGGGCCATGAATGATCCAGAGGTATTTTGCATGTGACTAATGGGGAGTATGAACTGCATTGAAAATTGAACTTCATGACTACGTGAGCTCCAACTAAAAGCTTTATGGCGACGGACGACTAGCGCACCATTAACCCAATGATTTGCACAGGTTTATAACGAATGTATATATATATATATATATAATATACATATATATATGTATATATATATATATATATGTATATATATCTATATATATATGTATGTATATATTTGTATAAATATATATATATATATATATATACATATATATATACATATATATATATATGTATATGCGGGCGTGCATATGTACATAGACATTTGTGTATCCGGGTTTAATATATCCGAACGTCTCAGTTCCCCTGAGGAACCGGCAAACGCCTCCCCGGGCGAGTCCTGAATAAACTGCCGTGGAAGTGCGTGGTGCGATGAAGTGAAAGCGCACATGGGTTGAGCGGAGATTTCGCCACATAATCCATAAGCATAGAAACTAAACAACCGGCAGACTTTTAGAAAGGGTAGCGTCTGAGCGGTAAGTCGAAATCATTTTACACACGAAGGAAGTACCCCCTGAGAAGCCGGCCTGATACGAAGCATCCTTGCAAAAAGGTTAGGAATTGCTTCACTGCTAACCACGGAAGAAACTGTAATTTCCCAGGTCTATTGCTAAAGGTATGCGGGAAATTTGTGCAACGAACTAAGCGGGCTTTGTACATGGATACTGATGAATTCTCGTGTACACAAACGGTGAAACAAACGATGCTTTGCGAAATTGTCGAGCCTTGTGTATACACAGAGGGCTAAAATGGTGCCTGTCCTTACCTAGGCACTGATTTAATTGATGCAGAGTGTCGTCAGCTTAGATGGATAGGACAGTGAATGCGTCATTCTACTGCTCCCTGTACATAAAAAAGGGGTTGCACCCTAAGTATTCCCCCCGCGGAGTCTTTTGAAGCTTGCAAACCGCTTACGAATAAGTTGAAATATAGTTTAAAAACGCCAATTTATCCCTGATCCGATATAAAATAGACAATGGGTGAAAGATCGCGAAGTTCAGGCTGTTGGCTGGCGTGCATGACTTCCATGCAAAGTGCCATGCAGCAAAAAGTGTGGTTCAAATTTCTATTCAACTATATTATACATATATATATATATATCGCATGCAAATATACATATATATATGCATATAAATCTGTTCTTCCCTGCGTATAGTGGAAGTTCTGGCTGCAAAGAAAGTGGAGCCGGACACCTAAAACCACATGGGGGATCCCCACTGAACGTCGCGCAAGTTTCATGTTTTAAGGGGTCTCTGCGCATCAAGGCGTGCGAAAAAGTCTCTCACCAAGAGGGTGTCAGACAGAAATCGGGTTTGTTTCATTATTGAATTGCCTCTTGTTTGCACGCTAGCCCATACAAGTGCAACGCAGAGCTATGCTGAGTTGGCCTCTGCTGGAAGCAGATATCTGGCAAGGGGAAAGCTGCAGCACCATCTCTGCTTGAATCAACAAGGTTAACGCATTTGTTTTGGCATGAAATCCTGCAAAAAGAGGGGGGAAAGGATTTCCTGTGCCATGCATGCGGAGGTATTTGTGATGCAAGGAAGCAACTCGAAATGAGGCAAGAGTTGAATTCGACTTGTCTTAGGTAAAAAAGTTCCGATAAGGCCCTGAAACGAGCGGTGAAGCTGGGAGAGTCAAAGCCAAAATAAGCAACTCCTGTCTTAAGAAGTGTTTGAACGCTCCAAAAATATGCGCAATTAGTGCAAAATGGAGCAGCAACGGGGTCTCCAAAGCCAGCCATCACCGTAGCTTCCACTATTTAGACTGAAATATCAAAGTGATTTCGCTGCAACTAGTTGCGTAGTGGTGTGAAGGTGCCAAACTCTACTTGGAGACCTGCTCAAGCGAACGAATATGTATAATGGGCTTCGTTATACAGAAACAGAAACCTCTGAGACATGATGAACGAGGGCTGTAGATAAAAGCCTCAGAAGGGTTAACTGGCAAAAGAGCCGAGTTTGTTTTGCATCAGACGCTATCGTTCTACACACAATGATCCTGCAGCGAAAACTACTGAATCCTCGTGAGGACTGTGAGCAAAGAAAAGACAAAGTCAAGACAATGAAGGAAGGCGGAATCAAGCTATGGAGAAAATTGTTATACTACGCGTGCCAACGCTCCTGGCGGAGGAATGGAAGAGAAAGACGAAGAAGTTCATCAGTTGATACCCACAAGCACGCAGGTAATATGCATGCATTTATATGTAAGTGTGGATTATTGGTTGAGGAGCGCAAGTTGGCGTTCAAAGCGTGCAATGACGGGGGGAAAATGGGAGCGCCAGGCAGTAGCCATGAGCAAGTCCTTACTTTCAACCCACTGTTGAGTTATACGACTTCACTTCGCTTTGCATTCAGACAGAAATCAATAACAGAAGTTCGCATCAAGACAAAGGCGAATCTGTTCTTCGAGGTGATACCTCCACAGGTTGGGATCAACCTATGATGTGCACAAACGCGAACAATGTGTGTCCGCCTTGTTTCCGTTCTGGTTTTTGAATAGTTTCATTCTATTATGCAGCATGCTAAAATTGTTAAGAATTGTAAAAGGTCAACCCTAATGTTACCGGTATGCTGAGGGAATCAAAGCAAGCAAGTACCTCAGCTAGCCACCATATTGACTGTTAGTGCAACTACTAAGCAGGCGCTTTGGGCATGGTTGTTATCATAATAGCTCATATGCCATGTTAATGTAAAGCCATTTGGGAAAGGAAGTGAAATTGAGCGGAAGCAAGCACAAGAATCCGCCTGAGGTCCACTGGCCTTCACTACCGGTGGCATGCTGTGGGGGCTCGATCTGAAGAAAGAGAAGAATTTTTATACTGATAGCATCAGCAAAGCGAAAATCGTTGATTTGCATGCCTAAAATAAACAATTGTGTAGTGACTGGGAGGGAGAAAATATAAAAAACGAGCACAGGGAAAGCTCTGTGCCGTTGGTGTACTAAGCACACGGACCACCCAGTCAACGGTTTCATGGTTTGAAAAGCATCCATCTCAGCAGTGTATACGATTTCTTCGGCTTAATCAACTCGTCTTTGTGTCTTTTCTCCATTTAATACTTCTAGTAGGTATTTCACACAGGTTTGGACAGTCGTCGGCATCACGAACACCCCGTGCAACTTCACGCAGTTCTGTGTGCGGAATCGAGTAGGTGCATAAAAGAGCGCAAAGCCCCAAAAACTGAATTTTCCCAGTGCATGTAGGCCTAATTTTGTTGGAAATGGGTTCTATTAACTCGTTTCAGAGGGGTTTCTTAGGGTGAAGAAACTCCAGCCCGAAACCGAGGTGGCGGTTGGCGCATGACTGGTAACCGTTTCTGTCCTCATTTCCTTTTTTGATAGTTAAACCGTCCTTGTTGCACTCTACCGTGTTTTCGTGAATGCTGTGCTGTCAGGGGGGGCTGGCCGGCGAGCTGCTGCATGCTTGCTTGTGGGGGGTGCTGCTTGCAACGCGTTCATCCTATTGATGGCGTCTCGATTTGTTTATTTTCTGGTGCTGCAGTCGTAGGTCCTTAGGCTGTTGCATTTAAACGAACGCCATGGAGGGAGTTAACAGACTCTGCTCGTGCAGGTTTGAGCCGCTGGTCGATGTGCCAGTGCCAGAGAAGGCTGTCGTGTGGACTTCGAACAATTACTACGATGGCTCAGGTGGGTTGTGCTGAAGGGGAGAACAGTATGTGAATGCGTAAAGTAAGCGTAAATATGTACTTGTAAAGCATACAGAGATGAACTCGTGGAACTGATTCCTTTGCCTGTGTCTTTCCTCTTGTTCAGGCTGGGTGGGTTTGACAGACCGGGATAAGTTGTCGCTAAAACCTACACTCTTTAAAGACCATCGCCTGCTTTTTCTAGAGCCAGTTGAAGGCGTCTGCGAAGCGTTTAGCACTGTCCAGTCAGGCAAATATGACGTCAAGGTTCGTCCCACTGCAGTTTGAGCATATTTTGCATGCATTTGAATGCCGTCTGTTTAAAAAGCAATGCTTGATGATGAGAGATGAAGGGGGGGGGATAGAACAGGAAGGCTTGCTGAGGTTGTCTGTGCGTACAAAGTTCTCGGAAGAAGAGCTGGATGATTACGTTTTGCGTTGCCTTTTAGCTAGAGGAGTAGTACATCTTAACTCCATCGCTGCAAGTATGCGTGCTTGTTTGTGTATATACATATAGGTATATTTATATATATATATATATATATATTATATTCATGTGTTTGTGTTGACTCCTGCAATATGAGTACAGTGCTGGAGCAAGCACGGGTGTCACTTGGGCATAGAGGGGGACAAGAACGTGTTTCTGTTGACTCCAACTTTGCGAGAGGTTGCGGTGTATTCTCATCCGGAGCGTTTGCCGGCTTTCCCTAAGGCTTGGAAGCCGCTGCTGTTTACTGTGAACGCTTCTTTGATAGCTTTTCGGCTGACAGACAAGGTGTGTCTGATAGTGACAATAGACGAGAGTCAAACAGTGAAGATACAGTGCGTGGACTACAACGCGGGCTTTGTGGTGTCTCACCCCTCAACAAATGCAGCACTTGCTTACGGCGCGATGGTAGTGAAGGGGTTTGATGCGCTGCCTAACTGCGAGGTGATACCGCACATAAACTGCGCCTCAGGCGACTGGGGCTTCTTCGTGCAGCTGTTTCAGTGGGGGTCTTTTGTCATTCCTAAGTCGGTAGACCTGACTCGGCCTACATCGATCTTGGGCCTCGGCCTTGGAAAGAAAGTAGACTGTCTTGGGGTTCTTCTGCACCCACCGAACATTGTTATTATGGTGCATTTAGAGTCGCCTAAGGTGCTGAGGGCACTGGAATATGGACGTGATTATCTCCTGACAGCGATTAAAACAAGCGAAACAGACATTGACATCTACCTTATCATGGACGGCCAGATGACGCGCTTCAACTACTCTTTTGACTTGAGAATCAACAGGCCCGGGAAACCACAACACCACGACAATGTCGCATTCAAATGTACACTCGAGCTCGATGATAAGAAGAAGTGCAACCGTTTCATCTTCCAAAATACTAAGTCGGCGTCTGTTGTTGTGCCCCAAGGCTGCCCCTCAGGGGAGGGAGACCACCTCGTCAACAAAACACTCATTGCAGTCTTTGATGCAGAAATATGTACGTTTTGCTAGATGCATATACACTTGAATTCGCATTGCCATTGTTAATGCTGTCTTCTCGTCTGTAGTTCAGGTGTTCGTTTTTTTTGACGCATGCGTTGTTATTTAATGTTTTCGGGTGTCTCCTTTGGGAGCTCTCTCCCTCTGCTTACGTAAGATTTCACTGTTCTCCTTTCCTGTTTATTGTTGTATTTGTTTTGTCTGCAGGCATGTACCTCACCCATCCTCCAGCCTTGAAGCTGTGCTCTGCCTTCGACACCGTAGCACTGCCGGTCGACTGATCATCAGTTTGTGTCAGTGAGAAAACGACGCACAAGATTGAGGCAACTTCCTGTTGGACACCAGCAAAGAGTGGAGCAGAAGTACCCTGAAATAACGAAAGAAAGAGGAAAATAGTGGAGAAGGGTTGCGAGACTTCGGCTGTCAACGCACTGCAGCCCCAAGCCCTAAAGTCTAAACCCGAAACCCGTATTTGCGTCCGGGCCCGACTACCACTGGCCGTCTTGAGAGAAAGAGAGGATAGGGGTCGATAGATGCACGGAGAGGGAAGTGAAGAATTGATGGACCAAATAAGAGACACCTCCTGCGGGAATACTGCTGCAAACAAACACCTGCTCATACACTGCATACGGCAACCCAGTGTCTTCTGCTCGCAAGGAATGCAGTGTAGCGAATTACTTTAAAAAGACAAACATAGGCAGACAGAGGCAGACAGGGAGGGCAGCCGCCACGGGCGTGGGGCTGCTCTCCAACTTCTGTCTTGTCTTCTACCCTAACGAAGTAACGATTAGATGTTTCTTGCTGATGTTCTCTTTGGGGTGTTCACGCCTCAGACAGTCTTGTGCAGTGTTTTTCCTCGCGTTTGTCTTTAAATCACACGCCTAGCTCCTGCGGGGCCGCCGTACTTAACCCTAAACCCTATTTAATAGCCAGCTGTGCAGTGAGGCTGCTGCTGCATGCGATATCTGTACACCGCAGAAGAGGCGTTTTGCAGCTAAACTCTGCACGGGATATTGTACTACCCCAGAACTGTTTGAATTGAAGCATCCCCGCTAAATTTATGTATAGTATATACACCAAAATATATGCATACATATATTTATTTATTGTGCATATTACGAATTAATATATATAAATATTTATATATTTTGACTGCACCACTTCAACATCTAATGCATAAGTTGTACTTAAGAAATTAACGATGGAAATAAATGTAGAAATACCACCAGGTTCTTTATTTACCGCATTCTACCTTCTAAGCACATCTAATTTTTTTCGAACTTGAAGTAGTTATTGATCTAAAGCACTACGCCAATTAAATATATATATATATATGAATTGTGCTGTTGCTGGGCTCCACCTCAGGAATTTGAATAATTAGAACCCGAACTGCGCTGTCTGAGTCAAATTTGGGGTGTATCTATCCGTTGTCGCCAGGAAGCAAAAAAGGAAAATGTTTTTAGAAAAAGAATGAAGTTTTTGCTGCAGCATGTGCGGCCCCTGCTGCCAGCGGTGGCGATACACCGCAATGGAATCAGGGGAAAAGCCTACTAGGCTTTATGTTTGTGTGTGTTATTGATAAGATTCATACGATGGAATGGAATACCTTTCCTGTTGTTTCTTTTTGTGTGCATTGTCCATAATGCATTTGCATTGGAGTGTAATAAACGGGGTCGCTCGCCACGAGGAAGAGGTGCGGTGCCCCATGAAAAGCAAAGAAAGACATAAATAAACAAAACAAAACAGCCAATTTGACCAGAACTCGTCACTCTGAGATGTCTAGACAGCTGAGGCATTTATGCCATTGGAAGAAGGGCAGCCGCCAGACATTCCCGACTCAACTGCGCAACAACTGCAGCAGCAGCACATTAAATATTTCATAGAACTCCAGCATCTTATTGCATTACATAAATACTTAGGGAGTCTTCTATGAACGTATAACAAATACATACGTCGTAAATATAACATATATATACATTGATATATAGATGGTAAATGTAACATGCATATATTTGTGTTAAAAATCCATCATACGTCCATATATATGCATATATATATTATATATATAGGTGCATATGCACGCAAATATACACGCAAATATATTACTGAGTATAACATACACACATACATACCTACACATAAGTCATAAGAACAGCATATTTATGCATATATAAATAACATATAAATAACATATATATGTATATTAACATATATACATACACTACGAACAAAGGGAAACCACCGGAGAATGATTGTCTCTATCATTCTCCATAAATGGGTGGGGCGCCGGTGCTGCCGGCGAGGCGAAATCAAACAGACAGATTGACGAGACAAGGAGAGCACAAGGGGCCCCTTTGGGGCGTCACTGTCTACAAGAGAGAAGATGAAGAGGAAGCATATGCCTTCCTTATTCCTTGTGCACCTCCATTTGTCTCTGTCTTTTCTCTCCCTCTATAGGGAGTGGGTTCTTGTGTTGCGCTGCCGCTGCAGCAGCAGTTGCTGCTGCTGGAGTTCCTGTTGCTGCTGTTGCCGCTGCTGATGCTTCCGTTTCTGCAGCAGCAGCAGCAGCCGCTGCCGCTGCAGCAGCAGCTGCTGCTGCTGCTGCTGGTTGCCCGAGGAAGCGAGAGAGATGCAATACATCCTCTACAAGCTCCTGCTGCAGGTGTATCTCCAGCTCGTTTGGCGCTGCGCGTGTTCTGACGCACCGAGCAAATGGGTTTATTAGGGTTTGCAACTCAGCGAGGCTGAGATAAGGAGAAGCAGCAGCAAGAAGGCAATGCCCAATTGCGCGCTGGCGCTCTAGGAGGGCCTCTGCGGTGTAGGGGATGGTGGCGAGACACCCCAGCAACCCCGACAGCAGCAGCTGCAAACAACGGCGATAGTACGGCAGCAGCACTTTCTCCATCGCCTCGCGGGGCTCAGCATTTAAATGAGGGCCTAGAGAAAATGAAGTTAAAGCAGGAGACAGAAACTCCCCAGCCCCAGATGCTACAGAACCGCAAGGAGATAAAAGGCCCTCCTCTTGACGTCCTTCATGCTGCTGCTGCTGATGCTGGTGCTGCTGCTCCTGCGCCTGCTGCTCCTCTCGCTGTGGCTGCTGCAATGGCGGATGCTTCCGTTCGTGCTGCTGCTGTTGCTGCTGCTGCTGCTCACCAACCTCGCTGGATCTGCTGCTGCTCTCAGCAGCAAAACGCTCGCAGACTGAAGCCAGCAAAGGGCCCCGCAGGGGGCCCCCAGGGCCCCCCAAGAGGGGGAGGGTACTGGGCAGTTGTTGTCTCTCCTCTGCTGCAGCATACAACACGCAATCCCTCAACAGCACATTCATCTGCAAGGGTTTAGGGTTTAGGGTTTAGGGTTTAGATATCGGTTGCTCTGTACCTCTGAAGGTCAATAAACCCTCATCAGTTATAAATTATTTTGTTTATATTTGTTATAATATATTTGTTTATAAGTGCCTGCTTTTAATTGATATGGTAGTATACATTAAAAACGAATGTTAATATCTTACCTTTTTTTCTTTTGTTTTTCCTCGCCAATACCTTTGCTCGCGTGCGAATGAAGTTAGCTTCGTCTTCTGCATCTTCAGCTGCATCTTCTGCTGCATCTTCTGCTTTTGTTTCTTCAAACATATTCCCGCCATCTGAATCCGGAGAAGATAATTCACTTCTCTCGACGTAAAACTTTGCTCCAAATGCATGCACTGTGGTGCCGTACTTTCTGTAGTTTGCTTGGGGGGCCCCCTTCGGGGGCCCCCGCTGCTGCTGCTGCTGCTGCTGCAGTTGGTGCTGCTGCTGCTGTAAAGACAAACCATGTGATGCAGCCACAGCTGTTTCTTCTGGACGCGGGAATTTGCGGGGTCTGCCGCGTTTTCGTTGAGGAGGAGATGGAAGAGCAGCAGCATCAGTTGCTGCTTCTGCTGTTGAGGGGGAGGGGGGCAGCGGCGACCCGTTGAGAAGAAACGGGTCATTGTATCCTGAGGTGCTGTCCCTGTTGCTGTTGCTGTTGCAGTTGCTGTTGCTACTGCCGTTGCTGTTGTTGCTGTTGCTGCTGCTGCTGCAGGGGTCCCGACCCAAGCTGAGGAAGAATTGGGGGGCGCACAGTATCTGTCTCCTTTCTCCTTCTCGGGCTGTTCTTCTTTCAACAAATACATCTACACTGTAATTCTCAGAGTAGAAGCGACGAAGAGAAAGGAAAGTGCGTACACTCCACCGTCTATACACCGTAAATTCGTGAGCAATGGAGCCTGAGGCAGAAGAATTATTCAGGTGTACAGCCACACCCACACGGAAACATATTTCTAAACCGCAGACAGAATCTGCATGCAAAATCTTCTCCGCTGGCTTCTCTTCAGTTGTATAAAAAGCAGTTATGACCCCCCGAATGCGACGGGAAGGCCTCAGGCTGGTGTTCTTCCTGCTGCTGCTGTGGTGTACGTACAGCTCCGCCAACGCCGCATCTTCTTCGATTTCTCGCGTGTACATCTCTTTGAAAAAAGAATTCATTGAAGTCAGAGACGAGGAAGGAATGCACGTGAGACGGGTTCGCACCAAGTCTACCAGGTGTATACGCACCTCCTGTCCCACAAACAAGCACATTGAGGTGTACGTACAGCCCAACTCCGAATACAAATTGTCTTCGCTATCCAACGCATCATTCCCCGCCTCCACACCACTCTCTGCTGCTGACTCCCCAGCTGCAGCATCGCGAAATCCGGCAGCAGCAGCAGCATTATCACCCCTTCCAGCAGCAGCAGCAGAGCCACCACTACTAACAAGTGTTTCGGGCTTTGTAAGAGCCTTCAAAGGGGTTGTATCAGACAGCCCAAGAGAGTGTTTTTCCCCCGTCTGCTGAGACACTTCCTCGCCTCCATTGACGCCTATTGCCTCCATGGCTTGCGGTGTACAGGCAGCTGAGGAAGATTCAATTTGTTGTTAATGCCGCTTCCTCGACGGTGTTTATGTGCAGTGAGTTCCCTGTTTCTGCACGGTAGTCCCCCTAAAGCGGCCTTATTCGGATACAGTAGAAGGGAATAAAATACAAAGTGACGCCACGATGAGTGAAATTCGAATTGATGCCGGTTTCTTGTGCTACGCTGTACAGACACCTCAGCGAATGGCGTCCTCATTGAGGCCTCGGGCGGTGAATCCGTGCAATAAAAGAGTGTTAAACAACTTCAGAAAACTTGAATGAAAGCAATAAAATATAAGAAAATTGTTTTAGGTATGATAAATGAGGCTGAATTATCCGTTATGCTGCTGTATGTACATACACCCTGTGTACAGTTCTGTTCATTTAATACACGAGGAAGAGAGGAAGATGGCTGCTGGGGAGAAAAGAAGGCCCGTGCAAAGCCGGCTTTCTCTGTTGTTTGAACTTATTCTTTGCAAAAGGGAATAAAGGTATTCAATGCATTTGTTTAGCGTTTTTTTCTTGCCTTCCGCTCCACACAAAGCAGAGAGCGGGGACGAGAAGGGAGACCTCGACAGATCAGCAGACACCAGCGCAGCTCCCCGAGGGAGTTTAAAGAAGGAGAAGCGCAATCAGAAACAAAACTGTTTATTAAAAACAGTAAAATAAGAAAAAAACGCGATATGAAGGAATAGAAAAAGCAGAGAAAGCCCGAAGAGAACAAGGAACCGTGCTGCGGGGTCAGAAGGAAGACCATAGGGAAACGAGCCGCGCCTGGTACGAAACCCCTCAAATTAGAGACATTACTTTACTGTAAATGCAGAATAAGGTCTATTTAATCATAAAAAGTATTAATAATTCGTAAAAATAACAATTGTTTGCTCAGTTTCATGTTTTTGCAATGCCGGATAGCCTGCGGTGAAACGCAGTGACGCCCAGTGTGCTGCACTTCTCCAGCAAAAAAATGCAGTCTTTGGGATCGAGGGAAAGGGAAAAAGCAATTTAAAAACAAAATGAAAGTTGAATTTCGTCGGATGTGTTTCCAACTGCAAACCTGCCTGTACACCCCACGAGGCGGCCAGCCCAGCAGTCTCGCGTCTTCCTAAGGAAAAGAAGGACCATAGCCCCGGAAAATATGTGTTTTCTCTGCTCCAATTAGAAAATGTCGAACTTTATTTGTTTAATTATTTAATTTAAGGAAGAAATCCCCACTTGAATCGTCACAAAAAGAAAGGCACGTGCGGAAACCGTTTCGCGGCATCGACGCCGGGCGATCACGTCGGCTCTGCGGGTATTCATTGAAGCAACAAGAAAATGTATTCCACTTAAAATAAGTTTAAACAAAGTAAATTTCTGATTTTGAGAGGTTTATAGTAGCACCATTCAAGTTTGAATTCCCTTATTAGCCTCGGACTGCACCCGTGCGTGCAGATGCAGCCATTGGTGTGTCTGTACACCTCGAGAGGACGTCCACAGCAGTCGTCTTCCTTGCAATTAACCTCAAAAGAATAAAATCTTCCGTACAAACTCAGTTATAAAAGCTTCTGCTCTCTTTTTCTGGCGAAACAAACAGGGCTCAGCATACACCTAACGACCGACTTCCAAAGACTGTAACGATTAACCATTCAAAACAAACCCTAAAAGCATCATTTCTAAGCGTGATTCCTAAACCCTAAACCCTAAACCCTAACACCTACGCCCTGTATATCCCGGAACTTCAAGGAAAGAGCGCCAACGGGATAAACTTGCAGATCAGTTTTTCTATACAATGCAAACTCAAAGACGAAACTCCCGAAGAACACTTTGTTGAAATGTTCATTGCAGTTGCGGTCTGCGCGTAGAGACAGCATTAACAGGGTTTCTCAGTAAGCTCTAAATTATTAAACGCAAACCCTAAACCCTAGATCGTAAACCCCAAACCCTAGTACTTAAGATTTCGTTTCTGCCTGGAAATGTCTGCATTGGCAGCCTTCTGCATGCATGAAGCAGTTTAGGGTTTACGTTTTAGGGTTAACGGTTTAGCTTCACTGCAGTGTACATTTTCTTAAGTGGATATACACTTGAATAGAATGAATATGTACGGCGTCTACACCATTGCAAACATGCTGTAAACAACAAATCGATTAAACTCCTGTAGTTAATGCACATACTGCACGACTCAACAAAAATGCAATGCCTCTAATCCAAAGACAGCAGGGGCTTTTCTCGTGCCTCTTTAGCCCTTTGACCCTTCGATTGTGTTATTTAATTTGAACTCCGCCGCGGTCTACATAAGGACTCTAAACCCTAAACCCTGAAGGCTGCAAGCGGCTGGCTGAAGAACTCTTATTATATTATAACACACGGTGGAGTGTCTTATCCTTTCTCGCTCTCGCTCTCTCTTTCTCACTCTCTCGCTGCATCTCTGCCTTTTTTTTTAATTTCGATGTATGCGCTGCAGCTTATTCTCCTTATGGCTTAGCAAACCTTCTGTTATTTTCTTTGCAATCAAAGTGCATAATGGCTTGTGCATAACGCTTTCTCTGTGTAGCCGAGAAGTTGCATGTACACCACGAGGTGTATACACGCATGCACAAACTCTCGCCTTCCCTATTCAAGTTAAAAAACAACACAATAAAAACAGAGAATCGCAACTTCATAGCTCAATTCCTCCCTCTTTAGGGCCCCACAGAGCCTTCGCAGTAGGGGGGCCCCCCTTCGGGGGCCCCCCTACTTGACCCTAGGGGCCCCTTACATGACCCTGGGGGACCCCCATACATGACCGTGGGGGCCCCCATACTTGACCCGGGGGGCCACCTTCCTTGACCATTGGGGCCTCCTTGAAGGCCCTAAGGGCCGCCTGAACCTCCACCCCTTGACCGTGGGGGCCCCCACTGGCGAGGGGCCCCCCCACCGAGAGTGATAATGCGCATGCAGGGATTGAATGACAACAAAATCAGCGAAGATTTGTTTAAAAGCCAGAACTCAAAAACAGCGGCAGGGCCCCTGTGCCCTTTACGTTACAGGACAAACGGGGGGGGCCCCCTTTGTTCTTCAAGCAGAAGAAACAGAAGAAGGGGGGCCCCCTGCAGTCGTTCTGTTAGGGGAGGGGCCCCAAAAGGGGGTAGCCGCGACTCAGCGTGGTGCATGCAAAGAAGAAGGGCTGCATGCACACTGAGATAGGGATCGAGCATAAGCCTGAATTTACTTAATCTATTAAACTGCTGCTGCTTGTTGGTTGGGGTTAGCGGTGTACGTAGTACTGCGAATACGATGGTGGCCGACTGTATATACACCCGAAGGTGTAGGCTGCACCGTTTGAATGCTCTTCTTTCGCCTCGGCGGATGCACTTAGTGCTTTATATATATATATATATATATATATATATATATATATATTTTGTCTCTCTC
>NW_013549938.1:0-23029 GCF_000499425.1 Eimeria acervulina | reverse complement strand
TTTATATATATATATATATATATATATATATATATATATATTGGGTCCCTCTCGAAGCCCCTTCGCCAGCTTCAGCTAGCTACCTAGCCAGCTAGCACAAGGGGCCAGCTAGCGAGCAGGCTGGCTAGCGACAATTTCGTGAGTGCCGCATAGAGGATGCATTGTTTAGAGTTTAATATTATTAACAGATTAGAATACATGAGGCTCTGAGTGGGAGTAAACCCCAAGACATTAGCATGAAGCCTTCAGATGTCTTCATCGAATTCTGTTGAGCAGTAACGAACCCTCTGCTCTGCTTGCCTCAGAACTTCGTTACTGAATCCTGCAAGGCCCCCTATGATGGCTCCCAGTGGATAGCAGAATTGTTGTTCTCTTAAGAGGGCCAGTTTGATTTGATATTGCATCTCATCTTCCACATCCATCAAGCCGAAGATAAACCCAAAGACGCCACCCATAACAAGCGTAAAAAACAAGACCATATATGCCTGTTCCCTCGACTCAACCAGCGGCTTGGCGACGGACGATTGAAAGAAAGAAAAGAGATAATTCACAACGTCCACAAGAGAAAACGTCAAGGCAAAAGCTACAGATACACCCAATACGGTGTACAGAGGCACCTTAAATATTGCGTGAAGGCCTACAAACCAATTTCGCTTCAACAGAAAACACAAAACACCAGAAAACACAATTAAACCTGCAAAGAACGTGAGCTGCAGCCTCCGGCCCTGAGACGCCCCGTCCGCGTTCACGTTGATCCTCCAGAGAATGACAGCGCCGACGGTGATGAAGACAATTCCGAGATAAACCGAGAAAAAAGAAGAAACCGATATTTCGACTAGCGTGCAGTTCACGATAAGAGAAGATACGATACCCAGCAAGACCCCAACCAAAGCACTTATTGTGCCTTTGCATATCATGTCTTTCGTCATTTCAACACGAGTCCAAGGAAAAAGAATTCCTACTAAACTCCGACTTCCTCCTAAGTCCAAGCGGTTCGGCGAATCACCACCACCGGAAACGCTGCTGTATGTACACCTCGCGGGGGGCCCCGAGGACTTGTCTGCCCCGAAACCCTTCATTTTATGAACGTTTTCTGTAGAATCGGGTATATACAGCTTGGAAATGAAAGGAAATAAACAAGATATAAACAGAAACGATAAAAGATACGCAGATATGTCGCAGATCAGGGCGACGGAGGCTTCGGAGCACGAGGCCGCCGACTCTGCTCCAGAAGCGCTCAGCAAAGAATTAATTGGAGTTATGTGGCCGATTTATTTACTTTCGTTTATTAAACAAACAAAAACAAAAAGAACAAATTTGAGTATGCAACAGTCAGCCACCCTCCCTCGCGCAACCGCCGCAGCCAGCAGAGCACGATGGAAGAGGAGAGAGTCGGCTGCTTCCGTTGAACTGTTGCGGTTATTTCCCTTAAAAATTCAAATAAAACAAAACTAACCCCAATAATGACAGTAAATAATTTCGTTAATCTGATTAACTAAAACTTTTAAACCTCCGATGCATGCTGCGCTCTCCTTACGATCAACATATCCGTCAGGTGGCCGAACACGGAGTGCAGAACTCCGCGGGAATCATCACATTGTGTAATTATTGCATTTAATTTACACTTTCTCTTTTAGATTAGACATATAAGGGATTTATTCGTTAGTCCACTGGGAGAAGTATGCTTCAAATGATCTATCTTCTCTCGCGTACGCACTGAGAACCAACATATATTTCACACAGAATAACGCATTTTAAACACTATGTCCCCTTCTGCTGTCTGCAGCAGTCTGCAATGAAGCGGCGGAAGGGCCTTAGACAAAACAGTAGCCAGATTATATTTATATTACATTTAGAGTTGTTGCAGCTTCCACCCCGTTGCAACACCCGTTTCATATACAACTCCCTTCTAACCCTTTTGCTGCACTTCTATTAATGCTCTAGAACTTATTCTTATTAAGCTTTTCTCCTTCGGTCCTCAGTAACCAGCCTGAATGAATAATACAACAACAACAGTAAACATGAAATGCTGCATTGAATTTCGCTACTGAACATATTCTTGCATTTGTCTCTATTCAGCAGCCCCACGCCCCCGTGCTGTTGAGAGCAGCAGGAGGCCTGCCTGAAGACAGGGTGAGTCTGTTGCTGTAGCTTCTTGATAAAAGCTAAATATACATCGCAAGTGAATATACAATAACTCTCGTGCAGCTATCGAGAAGACAGAGAAGTTTTTCTTATTATTATTTGTGGTTTCTCCCGCAGTAATACCCCAACTGCACATTTAATACAAATGATCGGCACCTCAATTTAGCTACTAGCAGCCTATAACGTCGTCAGTTGGCAATATATATATATATATATATACACATATATGTAGAGGAGCAGGTGCCCCCGCTCTTGCTTTATCGCTGCTGCATTCATTCCGAGACAAGTTCTCTCTTTTAATGGTCATAGTTGTAGCTAAAAATTGTTTTAATATATATTTTCTTCGCTTCCACGTACACTGCAGTGCATTGCAGTGAGACGAGCGCAAGGGAAACAAATTGCAATTCAGGTGTAGTAGCTGCCTCTGTTCAGCCTGAGTAAAAGCTCTCAGGGGATTCAGGAGAAGAGACGGGAGATGACTTTCGTCTTTTGTTTTTCTTTTTCTTTTGAACGGAGCAATCGGCGGTTTCAAGTTTTTCTCTGAGATTGCAGCAGAAATAAGAAGATAGCAAAGAAATCACAGGAATAAACTAGCGAGAATAATAACTCCTCCCTTATTTAATAGTAGGCCTGTGCCTTGGTTTATTTTTTGTAAAGTTTTATTAATTTTTATTCTTACAGGAGCATCTCCAGGACTTTGTCTTGAATAATTTCCTTCGCCGCTTTCGTCTTCACGCGTTTTGAGGCATGCGAGTTGAGGGTATTTAGAGATGCATATTCGTTGTTTGCTATCCCCTGTGTTTGTTAATAGCAACCAAGTATTTATAATATGCATTAAAATCAAGGGAAAGAAAAAAAGGAGTACTCACTGACACAGACAAACGCTCTAAATTCAACAAATTTAATGCTGAGGATTGAAACTCCCGATTTTGCGAACTGCAGATGATGCCGGCTAAAGAGGCAGCAATGCTGGGGGCGAAAACTTCTGTTGCTTTTTTCCTCTGAAAAAAGAATATATGTTTTTGACGGTTGTCTGGTTGCATGTTTTGTTTACATTTAGTTGTTTGAATGCGTATACGGTGTACTTATTACAAATATATGTGGGAAAATGAGCACTAGGAGCTGTAGTGATTTTATTTGTACTAATTATATTATTTTTATTTTCTTCGTTTATATTTAAAAGACAACTTACAGCTATATCTCGGATGCTGCGGAACCCTACGGGAAATTTCTTCTGCAGCTGATTGAACAAACTGTGGAAAGCAGAAACGACGGTTCCCCTCAAGCTCGTTTCGCCCTGAATAGGCCAGTAGAATTCACACAAAAAGTGTTTAAATGAAACCAAGTCAATTTGTTATTGATAATTTTATTCATAATTATTAAAAGGTAAATCTGTTTCTTTTCTGGTGTGATGGTCAGTTACCTGAAGGTGGCTCTTCGCAAACGAACAGAACAGCGACTTATTGCTGCGTATGTCGATGGCCTGAAAAATGGATTTTAATACTCTTTTGTTCATTTAAAATATATTAAATATACTTTCAAAAATTACACATGTATACTTTGATTTATTTCATTGCAAGAGCAGTACCAAGCTTATTCGGCTCCAGCAAACGGGCTCCTCTGCAGTCTGAACGCAGAACCGGTATGCGAGCTGCAGGCAAAATAGAGATGAAACGCGAATTAATAAGCAAAAAACCGGTGAATTAATTTGGGAAATTCTATAAAATTCCTAAAAGGTTATTTCAATATATTATTTTTTCCATGAGTTAACGCACCCTTTCCAGATTGTCGTCTGAAGCGGTTTGGTCGTCCGCTTGCGCATCGCTTGTGAATTCCTCAATTCCGAAATATGGTCCAAATTGTGCGAGGAAAGATCTAAAAAATGAAATAATAATTATTAAATTTAGAAAAAACAACAAAAAACAAAACACAACTAAATAAATAACTAATTAAATGCACAAATTGTACCTGAGACTGTTTGTCAATAGACAGGCAGATGCTGCGTTGGGTAGAAGCGGCATTCCGTTGCAACTTCGGATTAAAATGATTTCTTTTTTGTGGTTTTCTTCGTTTTCAGAGTCTTCTTTGTTTCTTAATTCCGCCTTTATTCGAACTGTTGCTAACTCTTGAGCAGCACAGGCGTTTGCTGCTGCTAATAACCGCCCTTTAGCCTCGCCTCTTTCAACACCATAGGAATAAATCATTTGCCCTTCTTGCGATTTAAACACTTTCTCCGTCCCAAACGCCAGCTTTATTCGAATTAGCTGCTGAAATCAAGTGTATGCATTTGTTGCAGCAAAGATATAAGCGAAAATATATTATTAGCATACGCACACTTTTTATTTTTATTGTACACAGTTATACAGAAATAACACAAGTAATGCGCTATTTATCTATTATATACCATACATAATGTATAAACAAATATATTTTTATATCTTACCTGCTCCCGCCATAATGTGTAGGCAGCACAGTATGCTTCAAGCGCCGCCTCCCTCTGCGCATCCCAGAGGGGAGAAATCTGTTTGAAGGCGAATATTCATAACAAATAATAAGTATTATAGTGATAGTTATAAAAATAGTTATTATTACACTACTTAAAACAACTTGCAGGCCCCTTGCAGTGTACAAACAAATACATTTTGTTGCGGCTGTACCTGCAAGGAGAATTCCGTCACCCACGCCCATTCTTCTGTTGATATATTTTGCACTGCAAAAAAATTAGTTAAATCAAATGCATTCACTGAGATGAAATTAAACTAAGACACAACCAGACAGACAGAGGGACATGCAAACCATCAGAAAGGCATCCAAGCAAGAAACATCTATGCAGAACAAACACACAAACGAACTACAAGCAATAACGGACGAAAAACCTGAATGTAAAAGAGCAAACAAATAGACAAACAAACAAAGTATATATAGACAAGAAAACAAAAATGTATGCAGGTGAAACAAAGAGCCTAGCAATACAGCAACACGTGCCGAGATGCACAACAACACATAGCAAATAAGCAACCAAACTGAGCGTATAAAGTCAAAGACAACAGACAAACAAACAAAATATATGTAGATGGAGGGACAAATGGCAAGCAAACAAACCTGAGAAATTTAAAATCTCAGGCGCTGATGAATTCCCGCTGAGGACCATGCCGAATGTCCAGACTTCCTTTTCATTCATCCTGGGCAATAATACCAAAAAAATGTAATAGTAAAATTAATAAATTATTTTATATAGCGAAACATAGGCATATAATTATATTAAATGGCAGTTTGTAGCTGCCTTACCTTATTTTTACATTGAGAGGTTCGGCTAAGTCCCGTTGTGAATACAGCATAACCTTGAAATATTCAAAAAAATGAGTTTGAAGAAACAGAAGAAGTAAAACAAGATATTTATTTTGTTATTATGTTTGATCTTTTAAGCAAAGCAACGAACTAAAATATTTTATTCACCGCTTTTAATCCAATTCCAAACTCCCCTCCCGTCTTCGCGTCATTTGCCTTCGAAGAGGAAAACACTTCGCCCAGCGCTGCGACGGAGTCACAGTCGATTCCGGCGCCCTATTTGATTTAGATTTCACAATAAAAAGTAATGAAAAATGAAAACATTAATTTATTAGAGTAATTTAAAAGGTCTTTTACTGCAAAATAAACTCACAGTGTCTCTGCAGATCACAGAAAGATATTTCCCCTGCACTGAAACCTCCAATTCAACTTCCTTATCAGGGAGGAACGGGAAGCGAGACGAAATTGAATTTGTCTTTGTGCATGCATCAACTGCATTATCTAGAAACTCCTTGCAGACCATAAAAGCGCCATTTTCTTCGTTGAAACCGGTGATTTCGAGGTCTATAAATGAAATGCATCAACAAAAAGGTGCAAAAGACGAAAAGAGTGAGGCGACGCTCACACTGCGACAGAAATTCTCCTGAAGTCCTGTTTGTTGTTGTTTCTGTTGTTGCCATTTTCAACTTTTAATTCTCTTTGTGCAAAGTTTGTCTACATAAATGGAGTAATTATTGATATGCTGTTGCCTTCACTCGGCTTCAGGGCGTCAGGTGGCTGCGCAAAATGCAGTTGCCTATACACCTGAACTGAGAACGGTAAGAACGAAGGGTACTGAGACTTTAGCATCAACATTTCCACGTATTTTGCATTTACTAGTGCAAATAATTGTTGTTTTCTGCAGTGAGGGGAGAGGAGAGGAGCAACGTAAAAATGCCGCAGCCATATATATTCATTATATTGCCCTATCGTTGCAACTAAGCATTCTCAGCTCTACAAGAACTAACAATTACTTTAAATAAAGGGATATCTGCAGTTGCAACACCAAATTCACCGCTGTGTCGTAGTTACTATCGAGACACCCGAACTTTCCACTCCCTTTCGGCTTTTTCATTGTTTTAGGTTTGACTGAGTTGAGTAGAAAACTGCGTTCAGCATAGGAAAGCCAAGCAAGGTCAGTTGCGTTTCCAGTGCATTCTTCTGTAAAAGGGCAAAGAGACGGAGATCTGTTCTACTAGAACAGATCCCTCAAAGTGGCGGCCCCCAACTCCCCCCATTGTTTCCCTTGCAGCTGAGCTCGCCTGTACGCGTGCTGCTGCTTGTGGTTGCTGCACAAGGAACTCCTCAAACAGACAGCTTTAGCGTTTGCCCTCTGAACTGTGTACGTACAAAGCTACATAGATAGAAAGTGCGGGCATGCACTACTTTTCAGTGTATGCAGAGCCGCCCGTTGTGTGTATACTTCACACACGCATACACCCAATTAATTGTACGGTGTATGCACAGCAGTCGCTTGCATCAGCGACAATCTCGAGGAAGCCACGGAGTATCTGCCATTTCGCTTAATTCTGCAGATCCTAAAGAAATATCTCCAGCATCGCCTTCTTGCATTGACCCCTCATCAATGCAGCCAATGGTGGTGGGTACAGGGCCGTAGATTGACGACTTGGGGCCTCCCCTTCTCATCTCCAATCCCTCTGCAAACAAACAAATAACACCGAAATCAACATCAATAAAGCGTTTGCAACTTATTTGCATGCATCTGCATGCACTTGCATGCACCTGCATGCATCTCTTTATGCCTCAGAGCGAACAATGGTGTCTTTCATGAGAGCCGTGGGCCTTCAGCAGCAGCAACAGATGAAGATGAGACAAGAGAAGGAGAATAAGATCAACAGCATTCTTCTCTTTTTCTGTTTATTTACCTTGTCTATTAAAAGCCTTTCTTCTGCTAACTCCAGCAAAGACCTGACCGAAGACCTGCGCCACGCGGCTGCCTCTTCTGATGAATTTGCATGCGATAGCAACAGCAGCAGCAATTAGAAGTACCAGCAAAAAGACAGACACCCCCCCAAAACGAAAGACTTCTTCTCGCGCTTCTGCAGGTATTTCCGTATAGCGATAAGCAAACGGCTGAGCAGACCCTGATGATTTGCTTTTAAAGAACTTCGCTATAACACCAACCCTGCAACGCAAACAAAACGCCAAGCAACGCCTTACTTCATTCATCCGTACATAATGCATGCAACAATGCATGCATGGTGCATGCATGCATGAAACATATATAATATTGTATATATTATATTTATTAATCTATAAATATAAATATACATATATATATACATATATATATTTATTTACTATGCATACACCTATACATACATATATATATATATATATACAAACATAAAATGTATATATGTATGTATTCTTACGTATATTTATAAATCTATAAATATATATGCACATATATATACATATTAATAATATACAAATATAAATACAAATATATATATTATATATATAGCTAACCTATAGGCTGTTTCATCATCGAATTCGATGTTGATGGAGTGTGAAAGACGGCCGGGGGGAACGGAGATTTTTTTAGCAGTTTGCAGCAGAGAGGCGTCACGATATACACCGCAAGGCGCCAGCCAATTAGACTCTGCTTTGTTTGCTTTCGCAATAAACACTTCGTAAACAACAAAACCATCAACTGCAGCAGAACCACGCGCTGCTGCTGCTGCTGCTGCTGCAGGAGAACACGCAAAGTCCTCCGAGTCTCTGCAGCACAAACAAAAATAAACAAAAAGAAATGAAAATTGAAGAAAACAATATTATCCTAACAATATTAATAATAAAACCCACGCATATTAATATATATATATATATATATATATTAAGGTGAAAAGGAAACAACTAACAGGGGCAGCCCTGTTTACAACAGCAGCAGCAACACAAACACAGACAGACGCGCAGCAGCAGCAGCAACAACACCAGAAGCAGCAAAAATTGCAACTGCAGCACCAGCAATAACAGCAACTACAGCAGCAGCAGCAACATCAAAACCAGCAACAGCAGCAGCAACAGCACAACTAGGAACAGCAGCAGCAACAACGCAACCAGCAGCAACAGCACCATCAGCAACAGCAGCATCAGCAGCAGCAGCAGGACATACCCATTTGCTGCAGTAATAGTATCGACAGCAGGTGCTGCAATGAGGGGACTCCAGCTAATATCGACAGCAACAGTTTTCGGAGCACTGCCCCACAGCTGAGGCAGCCATCTGGAGCGGCTGATGCTCCAATGAACATCAATATTTGCTGCTGATAAGCAAATAGCATCTTTTAAAGGCGTTACACGAACAGAAAAGCTGCTGCTGCTTGAAGAAAGAAAGCCTGAACCTACAAATCGTCGCTGGCTTTTTATTGACGCCCCTACATAATTAAGTCGCCAAGCAGGTATAACCTAAAAATAAAAAAAATAAAAATAAAAATAAATATATTATTGTTTACTTAAAAATTCATATACACATCTATCACACTCTTCGTACTGTAAAAAATAATGATTTAGGATTTGCTGCTGCTGCACGGTTTGCTGCTGCTGCTGGGTTTGCTGCTGCTGCAGAGTTTGCTGCTGCAAGTGCCTCTGTGTTGTGTGTCTCTAAACATTTTGCTTTCGCTCTAACTGTCTCTTTCTTTATCTCCTTCTTTATCTGTCTCTCTTCTTCTCTTTCTGTCTCTTTCTTCATCTTTAACCCTAAACCCTCTCTCTCTCTCTGCCTCTCTGTCTGTCTGTCTGTCTGTCTCTGTCTCTCTCTCTCTCTCTCTCTGTCCCCCTTCTCTCTTTCTTGTTTATGTATGCCTTCAGATACTTAAAAATGATTGTACATGAAAACTCTTTTCATCGTGCATCTAAGCCTATTTATTCCTTCAGGTGTCTGTACACACCGGATTGAGCATCCCCTGTTTCTTTAGGGTTTCTTCTTCTAACGATCTTTCAATTGATTTTAATCTACCAGCAAAAAATGAAGTAGGCTTCCCCGCCTCCTCCTCTGCAAACCCACGCGTTGAACCCCAGGCGAAACCCACAACACCGCTGCATACCTAAGCAAACAAACAAACAAACAAATAAACAAACAAACAAACAAACAAATAAACAAACAAACAAATAAACAAATAAACAAACAAACAAACAAACAAATAAATAAACAAACAAATAAACAAATAAAAGAAAAGAAAAATATTATTCAAATAATTTATTTGCAGTGCTTAATAATTAAAGAAAGAAAACAGTATAACAAATATATAAACAAATAAATAAATAAATAAATAAATAAATAAAAATATTATTCAAATAAATTGGTAGTGTTTAATAATAAAGACAAAAAAGAAAAAAAGAATAATACAAACAAACACTGAAAAAAATTAATTATTAATAAACGATAGAAATAACGAGCAAAGAACGCAGATAAACAAAACAAACAATAAAAAATAAAAATAATAAAAATAAAAATAATAATGATAATAGAAATACCTGTGTATGCAAGAGAAGTTTTTCTTGTTTGTCTATTGAAGGAGCAAAGATATGTATAGCAAAAGAATCTGCTACAAGCATGACTGCTCTATCTTTGTTCGTTCGTATATTAACTTGAGGTTTAGAAGATAAATAAAAAAGAAAAGGATAATCTAGAGGCAGCATTAAAAGACTATTAGTATGCTGCAGAGATGCATGCATGCGAAAGAAGATTGGGTTTGTTGCTGCTGCTGCTGCTGATGCTGCTGCTGCTGCTGCTGATGCTGCTGATGCTGCTGATGATGGATCAGCACCGTTTGCTGTTTTTGTTCCTGCTGCTGCTGCTGTGGTCGCCGCTGCTGCTGCTTTTGCTGCTGCTGCTTCTGCTGCATTTGTATTATAAACCCCTATTCTATAGTGACATAGGCGGCTGTTGTGTTGATAAAAATTATTCTCGACTACAGCAACTAATTGATTGTATTCATTTATATATGCTTTCTCTGTAAATAAACGAGAAGAAGGTCTTAGCGAGGTGCTCCACATATTACGAGCAAATGTCTCTGTGTTGCACGATTGTACATAGACACTCAGCTGCTGCAGCTCTTTCTCTTGTTGCTGCTGCTGCTCCTGCTGCTGTTGCTCCTGCTGCTGCTCCTCCTCCTCCTCCTGACGTGCACGCAGATCTGCATCTAAAGTTAAGACCAAATAACCCCCAGCCACTCTAAACAGAGACAGCACAAATAAACAGAGACAGCAGAAATAAATGCGATAAAGATGTTAAGAGAGACAGCAGAGAAAAACAAAACAAATAAACAGCAATCAGAGAGAAAGCGAAAGAGACAAACGGAGACAGGTAAATTAATATACAACAAAAATCAAGACTGACGTCCCACTGCTGCTGCATGAGCACAGGAAGCAGCAACAGGAGCACAGGAAGCAGCAGCAGCAGCATCAGCAGCATCACCGCAAGCAGCAGCATGAGAAGCAGCCAAAGCACCAGCGGCAACAACAACAGCAACAGCAGGAACAGCAGCAGCAGCAGCAGCAGCAGCAGCACCAGGAACAGCAGCAGCAGCAGCAGGAGCAGCAGCAGCAGGAACAGCAGCAGCAGCAGCAGCAGGAAGAAGCAGTACTCTGTTTCAAAGGAGAAGAATTTGGGGTTGAGGGGGTCTACAGAGAAGAGAGATTTGTCTGCGGCGTCTCTGAGGGGTATATAAGCACTCTGTGCTCTCGCAACTAATTGAATATACGGCTCATAGCCCTGCATATCAACAAATAAATAAATAAATTAAACTTCTTTGTCTTTATCTTTGTCGCTGTCTTTGTCGCTGTCTTTGGTGTTTATTTTATTATTTATTTATTTCGCTTATTTGCTCTTTATTTTGAGCGGTCTTTTGTTTTGTTGTTGGGGGTTTAATTTAGTTTAATTTAATTTAATTTAATTTTATTTAATTTTATTTAATTTAATTTAATTTAATTTAATTTAATTTAATTTAATTTAATTTAATTTAATTTAATTTAATTTTATTTAATTTTATTTTTTTTATTCTGTTGGTGTTTGTGTTGAGTGTTTTGCTGTCTTTGTATTTTATTTTTATTTTTATTTTTATTTTATTTTTACTACAAACAAAGACAGAAAAATCAAATAAACAGAGACAGGCAGATAAATAAATAAATAAATAAATAAATAAATAAATAAATAATAAATGCAGATAGATAGATAGATAGATAGATAGATAGACAGATAACCACCGTAAGAAACAAAAGAATAAAGATCTATATATCTATTATATAATAATATATATAAGTATATAAATATATATATTATATATTATATATTAGGTGCTGCAGTAAACCTTACTGGGTCTCTGTCTATATTTAGCCGAACGACAACATAAAGCAGACGACGAATATGCAGCGCCTTTCTCTCTTTTTTAATATCTACTTCAGTAATTCTCTGATCTCCAATTAAAAAGCTCCGCCCACGCCAACATACTTCAGATCCGTCAGGCAGCAAACACCCCTCAGCTGTATACGGTACTATAAACACAGCAGCAGCACCAGCAGCAGCAGCAGCAACAGCAGTAGGAGGAGGAGGGGGAGGAACAGCAGCGTAGCAGCAGCAGCAGCAGCAGCAGCAGCAGCACGGTAAGAACAAAAACAACAACAGCAGCAGCATCACAACTACCACCATTAATAGCAGCACAACCACTACCAGCAGCAACAGCAGCAGCAGCAACAGCAGCAGCAGCAACAGCAGCAACAGCAACAGCAGCAGCAACAGCAGCAAGAGATGCGTACTTGGGTCTTGGAGTAGCTGTTCATGGAAGTCCAGCCAAGCTGTCATATCTTTGACAAGTTTAGCATCTGAAGAAGTTAGTTTAATATAAATATCTGCTGAAGGATTGTCTAAAGGATATATAAAAACTTTAACTCCTCCAGACAAAACAAAAGAATGCAGCAGCAACTCTACTGGTGAGCCGAAGTACCCATGAATAAAAACATCGCCTAAGTGTGAAAATATCAACAATGAAAATGAAGTCTCTCGAGGCAGCTCTTCATCTGCACACAAAACAGCAGCAGCAGCAGCAGCAGCAGCAGCAGCAACAAGAGAAGCAGCAGCAGCAGCAAGAGAAGCAGCAGCACCAGGAGCAGCAAATGAAAGCATATTCATACAACCCAATAGCAGCCCATATCCTTACATGCAACAAAAGCATATGCATACATATGAAGCAGCAGCAGCAGCAGCAGCAGCAGCAGCGGGAGCAGCAGGAACAGCAGCAGCAGCAACACCAACGACAGCACCAGCAACAGCAGCAGGCGTAGCAGCAGCACTACCAGTGGCAGCAGCAGCAGGACCCCCGTGCAGCGTTAGAACGAGGGTCTTGATGGGTTTAGGGTTTAGGGTTTAGGGTTTGCTGCACCGTTTGCATATCGGTCGTAGACAGATATAAGCAGTTCGCAGTCATCAACAGTATATAGAGAACCCTCTTCATCAGACAAACCCCCAGACACGCTTCCAGCCTCCTTTAGGGTTTGAGGGCTGCAGGGAGAGGCGTAGTCCTCTTCACCTACTAAACCCCAACTCGAACCTGCACACAAACCCTAAACCCTAAACCCTAAACCCTAAGAAACCCTAAACCCTAAAATACCCTAAACCCTAACAAACCCTAAACCCTAACAAACCCTAAACCCTCACACACCCCAAACTGTAAACCCTGAGAAACCCTAAACCCTGAGGAACCCGAAACCCTACGAAGCTTTAAACTTTGAACCATAAGAAACCGTAAACCCTAGACCCTAAACCCTAAACCCTAGGGCGAAGCCTACCGATACGCAAGAAGAGAGTGTTGGGGTCGTCTGCATATGGCTGCAGTTTATACACCCCAGTAGGCAGATTGTCGTCTTGAGGTTTTGCTGTTTGATGAATATAGGAGTCGTGCTTATGAAGCCTCGTTACATAAACATCAATAGGATTGCTATATGTAGCAGCTCGAAGCAGTATTAAAGCATTCTTACGTCTAGCAGCAGCAGCTCCTGCTGCTGCTGCTGCTGCTGCTGCCTGCTTGCTGCTGCTGCTGCTGCTGCTGTCTGCTGCTCCTGCTCCTGGGGGTATAATATATCTATCGCTTGCATAGTATTTCGGACTCCAAACAAACCGAGAAACACTATCGCCCCGCACATAACCTAATAATGGGATGCCTGTCCTCAGCAGCCTTGTAGAAATTGCATCTGGTGCTGCTGCAGACTGTATAGATACCTCTAGGGTGTATAGGCAGGTATCTAGTCGAGAAAGAGATAAATCATGCACCTAAAACAAACAAAACAAACTTTATGTATATATTAAATATATATATTTGCTTAATAAACACAAATTATAAAGCAATACACCTCAATAAACTAATAAATCTACATACAGCAAACATTCACAAACAAACACAATAAACAAAATAAACCACCTACTCCTACTCCTCCTGCTGCTACTGCTTCTGCTGCTGCTGCTGCTGCTGCTTCTGCTGCTGCTGCTGCTGCTGCTGCTGCTACTGCTACTGCTTCTGCTGCTGCTGCTGCTGCTGCTGCTGCTGCTGCTGCTGCTGCTTGTGTTGTTGTTTGTCTTACCAGGAAGAGGAAATAACCCTGAGTCCAGTCTCTTTCTTTTCTTTTAATTATGACTTTGCGGCTGTTAGGAAATCTAAAAACGCGAGAGAAACCATCAGGCCACACAACTGTTAGTGAGGGGCCCCCGCTGCTGCTGCTGCTGCTGCTGCTGCTGCTGCTGTTGCTGCTGTTGCTGCTGCTGCTGCTGCTGGTGAATGATTGCGCTTCAAGAAGAATACGTATAGAGGCGTCTGCATCATCCTCCAGCAACTTGGGGTGTATATCCAGCTTAAAATAATCAGAGCTCCTTCCTTGTAAAACACCGCGATAAGGAACACCAGAAGATAAGAGATTAACAGCAAAAGAGTAAGAATTGCTGCTGCCTTCCAGCAGCAAGCGGTACGGTTGTGCTGTTGGGGCTTCAATATCAATGCGTAGCACACAAAGAGAAGCAGGGATTGATGCTGCTGCTGCTGCTGCTTCTGCTGCTTCGCCTTCTGCTTCTTCTGCTGCTTTGGCGCCTGCAGCACCAGCAGCAGAAACCATTTCTTTCTTCTTGCCCCCCGAACTGCTGCTGCTGCTGCTGTTGCTGCTGCTGTTGCTGCTAGAGGAAGCAGGCGCAGCAGCAGCAGCAGCAGAGCTCGAAGCAAATGTACACCCCAGCTGCTTCCGCAGCTGCGACAACTTTGCGTGGTGTATATACACCTGAGGAGCTGTAAGACCGTCAGACCACCACTGTGCAGTGCCCTCGCTTAAGGGTGTTAAATCTTTTAATTCAAAACCCTTTTGTAAAGCAGCATATGCATCTGCACCCTCTTCTACATTCACTGCACACAACAACACAAACCCTAAACCCTAAACCCTAAACCCTGACACTTAAACCCTCAAAATTCAACCCTTAAACTTCAAAAGAAACAAAAATATACACTTCTGCTGCAATTCTATGCCATCGAAGATACACCAACAAACCCTAAACCCTAAACCCTAAATAATAAACAATACAATATATCTCAGACCCTAAACCCTAAACAATAAACACCCAACCGTAGGCCCTAAACCCTAAGTAAGCCCTCGCCAATAAAACCCTAAACCCTGGCACCCCTTCCCCGCCAACCCCTAAACCCTAAACCCTAAACCCTGACAATGTAAATTCTTACAGGAGATTCTGTAATCAACATTGGGTTTGAGGTCTGTGAAGACGAGGGTTTTATGAAGGTGGGGTTGCAGCACTCCAACATTAGTTTGGTTTAATTGCAGGAAAGAAAAAGAAGTGCTTTGAATATCTACAGTGAGACGAAAGTTGCTGGGTAGTGATGCATACACCGCAATGAAGAATGTGCATACACCGTAATTTTCAATAAGTCTTTTATTGCAATATCTTCTGAATAAAGGGCTGCCGCTAGAAATAAATAATATATTATCTCCAATATCTGAAGAACTAAATAAAAAAGAAGAGCTGTCTCCGATATCAATACTTCGTTTTACTCCAACATACACTCCAGCAGACCCCACACCTCCACCTGCATATACACCCCAAACACGCATACAATTTAAACAAAATTCTAATATTTTAACATCTATATGTCATTACTAAATCTTCATTATCAACAACTTCACTCAAAATGCAGCAGAAACAGTAGCAGCAGCAGCAGGGACAGCAGCAGGTGCAACAGCAGCAGTAGCAGCAGCAGAAGCAGCAGCAATAGCAGCACAAGTAATAACTGCCGTAAAAGCAGCAAGAGCAGCACCAACAGGAAGCGCGGCATCAGCAGCAGCAAGAGCAGCAGCAGCAACAGGAAGAGCAACAGCAGCAACAGGAAGAGAAGGAAGGGGAGCAGCAGCAGCAACAGGAAGAGCAGCAGCAACAGCAGCACGAGAAGGAAGGAGAGCAGCAGCAGCAGCAGCAGGTGCAGCAGGTGCAGCAGCAGCAGCAGCAGCAGCAGGATGAAGGTACTTGTAAGATAGATGATAATATCTTTATTTATATCGGGGCTGTTGATAACGAAAACCCTCTTCTCTCCTTTACTTAAAAACCCCTCTGCTGTTTCGCCAAAAGCCAGCGGAGTTGCATTTGCAGCAAAGCTGCACATTAGAGTAAATGTATCTTCTGTTGCTGCTGCTGCTGCTGCTGTTGCTGTTGTAGGTGCTGCTGCTGCTGCTGCTGCTGCTGCTGCACGCTTAAGAGGGCCTGGAGCTTCGGGTGACTGTGCATGGGTGGAGTTATATCCCTCCGCAACAATCACGTACGCAGCTTCAAAACCCTCAGTCGAGGGTTTAGGGTCTGACGAGGGTTTATAAAATAATAAATCCAACGAACGCAAAGAAGGAAGCACAGACCCAGAACGCTCAGGCCAAAATATCGATCCTACACACACACTCAAACCCTAAACCCTAAACCCTAAACCCTAAACCCTAAGCCCTAAGCCCTAAACCCTAAACCCTAAACCGTAAAGCCTAATTTCTGAACCCTAAACCCTTTAAACGCAACAAACCCTAAACCCTACAACCCGTAAAGCCAAACTCTAAAGCCTACAAGCAACCTTCTCAAGCCCCCAATAAAAGCCTAAACCCTAAACCCTAAACCCTAAACCCTCAGGAGGTTGCGGCTGTGGCTTCCCGCTTCCGCGCCCATAGTTAGCCTCCAAACCCTAAACCCTAAACCCTAAACCCTAAACCCTGGATGTACCTGGTTCTTCTGGGAGAGGGAGTTTGTAGTTGTCTTCATTAAGAGCCCTAAACCCTTGCAAACCCTCAGACCCCCAAGTTATTGCATTAGCAAACAAACGTACGGAAGTTAAACCAAAGCTATTCGCAGTGCAGCGAATAGACGGGTCAAACCCTAAACCCCCAACTGAAACCACACGCACAAACCCTAAACCCTAAACCCTAAACCCTAAACCCTTAAACCTATCGATAAACCCTAAATTTTCAATATATACACGCTTTAAACTCATCCCAGACTGAAACAACAAGCGCAAACCCTAAACCCCAAACCCTAAACACACATTAACCTTAAACCCTAAACCCTAAACCCTAATCATTCGAAGCAGACACACTGTCATTCCCCCGGTGAAACAACCCACACAACCCTAAACCCTAAACCCTAAACCCTAAACGCTAAATGCACACCCACCGTAACCCTCGACGGTACCTAACACTACAGACAAACCCTAAACCCTAAACCCTAAACCCTAAACCCTAAACCCTAGAGCCTGACCTGTCTGGACGTTGAAGTCGAGGGGAAAGATGAAGATTTTTCTGTGGTTTGGACTATTAGGGTCTGCTGAAATATCGCTTGAGACAACAGAGCCCGGGGTAATATGTTGAGCATTGCTTTGAAGGGTTTGCAAGTTGGGGTGTCTGTACACCCGAATGCTTCCATCAACCAAACCTCCAAAGGCTGCTGTTAATTGAATAGAAACCGGAACATCTTTAGTTGTTGGGTTTAGTAATATACGCCAGACCCCAACAGCTTCAGACGTAGACACCTGAAGGCTTCGCTCTCCTCCCGCTGCTGCTGCTGCTGCTCCTGCTGCTGCTGCTGCTGCTGCTCGTTCTTCTTTAATTGAAATAACTACTGATAAAGGAGAGCGACGCCTCACTTCAAATGCCCACGGCTTCTCATTCCCAGGAGAAAACAAAAAAACTTCAGTAAGACGGTCACTAGACACCACACTCAGCTTAAAACCCAACGGCCTGCGCAAACCCTAAACCCTAAACCCTAAACCCTTAGCCCTAAACCCTAAACCCTAAACCCTAAACCCTAAACCCTTAGCCATAAACCCTTAGCCCTAGACCCTAGATATATATGGTGCACAGAGATTGAGTCTACGGTCACTAGATACCGCACTCAGCTTAAAACCCAAAGGCCTGCGCAAATCCTAAACCCTAAACCCTAAATATATATATATATACATATACATATATATATGATAGAACCTCCGTTTGCACTGTTTCTTTACTCAGTTGAGTATAACGGGTGGCTGTTGTGTTGTTTAGGGTTTAGGGTTATTAGGGTTTAGGGTTGATAGGGTTTAGGGTTAATAGGGTTTAGGGTTGATAATAGTAATGAATACCTTTGTGTAAGCTGCTCTTGCTGCATTTTTTGTTTCGAGACAAGAAGAGTGCAGAGGATGTCTCCTGTCTCCTTTGCATGCGTAGCAAGAGGTGAAGACGCAAATATAATAGGCCCCTCTACTTTAGCTGTTTTAAAGGCTTCATTATCATGCCAGTCCCCGGGTAGACGAAGCAGCA
This sequence comes from Eimeria acervulina, assembly GCF_000499425.1. Taxonomy (NCBI): domain Eukaryota; phylum Apicomplexa; class Conoidasida; order Eucoccidiorida; family Eimeriidae; genus Eimeria; species Eimeria acervulina. The sequence goes on along the minus strand of NW_013549938.1, from coordinate 4,729 downwards.
TAGGGATACCGTTTCGTAGAGGCACCTCAGATATATGCAGATCTGCAGACCCAGCTGCATGCATTAATAAAGATAGCCTGCGTATACACCCCAACACTTCACATCAAAACCTGCTGTACACATAGACACCCCAACTCTTTACTTCTTTCTCATAGTTTTGTTTGGATACACGCAGATATAAAAACTCAACATAAATAGTAGAAACAAATACCTAAACCCTAAACCCTAAACCCTAAACCCTAAATACACAAAAACCCTCCCACTAACCACACCCAAACCCAAAACACTAAACCCTAAACCCTAAACCCTAATCCCTAAAACCCTAAACCCCAAACCCCAAACCGCACAACCCACTCTCCAACCCCTAGACCCTAAACCCCAAACCACGCATCCCATCCTCCAAACCCTAAACCCTAAACCCTAAACCCTAAACCCTAAACCCTAAACCCTCGGTTTGTGCTTACGTGCTGGTGGTGGAGTTGGGGACAAGGAAACGAACGGCATAGAAATAATCCGGCAGAGGGTTAGCAAGAATCAACGACAAAGTTGCATCTTCATCTTCAGAAGGAGACACGCAAATTGAACCCGGAGGGGTTATCCCTGGTAGCGGGAGGCCCTGCAGCAGCAGCAGCAGCAGCAGCAGCAGCAGTAGCAGCAGCAATAGCGGTAGCAGCAGCAGCAAACCCTAAACCCTAAACCCTAGAAGAGTGCAGGAGACAAGGAAGAGCGAAGAGCGCGCGGCTTGAACGGGTGCAGACCCCCGTACAGCGTCCCCCGTGTTTAAACCCTAAACCCTAAACCCCAAACCCTAAACCCTAAACCCTAAACCCTAGACGGTTGAGCATACCGAGCAGGTTACGAGGGGGGTTACTGCCGATTGACAGGGGAAGATGCATATTTCTGCTGGTAGAGGGCCTTCTTGTTTAGTAGTTTGAAGAAGAACAGCACTATTTGAGCTATCTGTCCTAATAGCTGCATGCTGATATCTGCATGACTGAGAGAACGGGATTAAACTAAGCAAAGACAGCTGACCGACATCAATGAATGGGAACAAGCGAGGGTCTTGCTTGCTGCCTTCACTAGAGACAGTAATCCTCAGCAGCGTAGCTGCTGCTGCTGCTGCTGCTTCTCCTCCTGCTGCTGCTGCTCCTGCTGCAGCAGCAGCAGGAGGTGTACGTACACCGCAGATAAAATCCCCGTAAGGCGCTAAACCGCGTCGGTAATCGCTGCGAGGACGCAGCACTAAAAGGCCGCTCCAATCTCCTTCAGTCGCTCGCCAGCAGAAAGGCTGCTCCTTGGACCCCTATATCACAGTGCAGCAGCAGCAGCAGCAGCAGCAGCAGCAGCAGTAGTAGTAGTAGTAGTTGTTGTTGTTGTTGTTGTTGTTGTGGTATATGAAGCATAGGATGTAATTGCGGGCGCAGCACAAGCAGTCGTAGTACACCCTGCAGCAGCTAAAGTGCCTGCTGCTGCTGCTGCTGCTGCTGCAACAACAGTAGCAGCAGCTCCTGTACCTGCTGCTGCTGGAGCAGCAGCAGGAGCAGCAATGAGAGTAATGGCAGCAACAGCAACAGCGGAGGTGAGGGAGTGTGAGTTTGACGAACACCAAACCCTAAACCCTAAACCCTAAACCCTAAACCCTCGCCGGCAAAGGACCTAAGACACTGCACCCACATCCCCAAACCCTAAACCCTAAACCCTAAACCCTAGAGCCCTCTTACCAGTGCAGGATCCGGGCGTGTTTCTTTTTCTTTATTACAACAAGAGATTGCAGCAGGATGCTCATTTATTGGGTATAAAGCAACAAGAAAGGGATTATATCTATCTCTGGCCTCTCTCTGTGGTGCTGTTTGCTGCAAGCAATAATGTGTGGGGTCGTAGGGAGTCTCCTCAATACGAAAAGTAAATAAACGCAAGCTGTCTGTACACCCCAACAACAAACAAAAATATAGTATTATGAATGAAAATGCACAGCACATCAAATACTCCTCATGATGGTTTAGGGTTTAGGGTTTAGCGCAGCACAAAAAATGCTGAAAAGGGCCTAGGGTTTAGGGTTTAGGGTTTAGAAACAGCACCACGCCTGCTGAGAAGGACCTAGGGTTTAGGGTTTAGGGTTTAGGGTTTAGAGAAAGACCTGGGGGTAAGATAAAATCAAAGCTGCGCTCCATTGAGAGGGTGGTGAGGGCCCCAGGGGCCCCCAAATTTAATTCAAAGTCTCGAGGTGCAGCAGAAGACCGAAGCAGCACTAATATATACAGCGTCTGATCTCTTTCTATGAAACAAACAAACGCATGCAAATAAACAAACTCATGCTGCTCTCCCTCAACAGTTACACTCCAGATAACCAACTACATATCTATACCTCCATGTACACCCTAAACCCTAAACCCTAAACCCTAAACCCTAAACCCTAGTGAAGAAAGAGAAACATGATATACGCGTAGCCAAGATAATCAGCAAATGCAAATACACTGAGCAACATCTGTCTATATATATACACATACACCTAGGGTTTCTAGGGTTTAGGGTTTAGGGTTTAATATGCTTTTTAAATCTGCAGCTTACTCGGACGAACAGAAAGGAAATGAGTACCCTCAACAAACCCTTGTGCTTCAATCGTTTCGCATGCAGCCCCATCGGGGGCCTCCTCTTCAGAGGGGCCCCCATCTGGGGGCCCCTCCTCACGGGGGGCCTCCTCAGTAGGGGTTTGAGGTATGCAGTTCCAAGCAGCAAGAAGAGCAAACGGTGAAGTCTCTTCTGTTTCATAAGGGCTGCTTGAGGGTCGTTCAGTCAGGGTCTGAAGACAACAAACAACAAACCCTAAACCCTAAACCCTAGACCCTAAACCCTAAAATTTTCATACCTTTCCCAACTATCAGTCACCCTAGCGGCCGTCTTGGGTACGAGAGGGAAATAGGGTTTACGAGGTCTATAGCTTGAATAGGGATCAGGGATGGTTAGGGTTTAGGGTTTAGGGTTTAGGGTTCATTCATGTTGCTTTTAGGGTTTAGGGTTTAGGGTTTATTGCTGTGGTTGATGTATTAGGGTTTGTATGTTTTGGTTTCTTTTAGGGTTTCAGGGCGAATTAGGGTTTAGGGTTTAGGGTTTAGGGTTTACGATATGGAGCATATCCTCTTCCCCAGGCTCATCACCGCGAAAACAACCTTTTCTTTTATTGCATTTATAAACAAAAAGAGCAGTCTGTCGTCGAGACACTCGGGATGAAATACTACCGCAAACAAGCGGCGCATGGCGGCCATTCCTCGAGCACTGCATGCAACAAACCGTAAACCGTAAACCGTAAACCCTAAACCCTAAACCCTAAACCCTAAGATTACTTGAAGAGGAGACTCGGCAGTTACAAAGAAAGAAAGCGGACAGGCAGCATTAGCTGCAGAGCCAGCAAAAGAAATAGGTGCTCTGCTGCCTTGTAAAAACCCTAGGTCTGAGTTAAACAAACGAAAGCCGTGAATACGAGAGGCGACCTCTGCTGACCCCACAATCTCCTGTAGACGCCCAAACACTAGCTGCACACAAACCACAAACCACAAACCCTAAACCCTAAACCCTAAACCCTTAAACACTAACCACAAACCACAAACCCTTAAACACAAACCACAAACCCTTAAACGCTAACCACAAACCACAAACCACAAACCCTTAAACGGAAACCACAAACCCTTAAACCCTTAAACCCTTAAACACTGAAACACTAAAACGGAAACCCTAAACCCTAATACGGAAACCCTAAACCCTAAACCCTAACATCCTAAATCCTAAGACGGAAACCCTCAACTCTAAACCCTAAATCGTAAACCCAAAACCCTAAACCCTAAGTGCTTAATAATGTACAGTAGACAAGACGTAATACCCAACTCTGCCTCTACAATAAATCTATATCCTAAACCCTAAACCCTAAACCATAAGCACTAAATAGTAAACTTTAAACCCTACTTCACAAACCCTAAACCCCAAACCCTAAACCCTAAACCCTGGGAGCTCCCAAAGCCATGGGAGCCGCGGAAATGCTGAGGCACTCTCACCCGGAAAACTTCAAAGCAAAACCCTAAACCCTAAACCCTAAACCCTGAACCTGACTCTCGAAAGGAAGCCCTAAACCCTTAACCCTTAATTCTTCTTTAACATAAACCCTAGAGAAACCCTCTACCGTAAAGCCAAAACCCTAAACCCTAAACCCTAAACCCTCGGAGTTCCGGACGCCTTTGTGGGGGCCACAAGTGCAGCAAAGGGTCTGGCTACTAACCCTAGGGTTTAGGGTTTAGGGTTTAGGGTTTACCGGGGTAGGCTCTCTGCCCTTGTGCTCCGCGAGGATCTTGCAGAAGCGCCCATCATCGTCATCCGAGCTGCTGCTGCTGCTGCTGCTGCTGCTGTTGCTTGTCAAGAGCTTCAGCTGCTTCATTATATTTTCATCAGGTGCTTCTGCTGCGTCCATCCCTGCTGCTGCTGCTGCTGCTGCTGCCTCCAGCGGCTGTGGGGCCGACACTAGGCTTGCAACAGCAACAGGAGGCGCAGCAGCAGCAGCAGCAGCAGCAGGACCAGCAGCAGCTTTTTGCTCTAAGGCCATCTTAGCCAAACTCAGTACATCCCCCACGCTCAGCCCTCCTGTTAAGCTGCTGCTGTCCAGACTCTGCTGCAGCTGCGGCTGCTGCTGCTGCTGCGGCTGCTGCTGCTGCGGCTGCTGGGGCTCCTGCTGCTGGGGTTGCTG
>NW_013549939.1:22046-36163 GCF_000499425.1 Eimeria acervulina | reverse complement strand
AGGAGAGAGAAGGAAATAAAGGAGACAGAAAGATAAAAAAGAGACAGAAGAAGAGACAGAAAGAGATAAAGGAGACAGAAAAAGGAGACAGAAAGAGACGAAAAAGAGACAAAAGGAGACAGAAGAGGAGATAGGAAGCTGCAAAAGAGACAAAAGGAAGCAAAAGGATACAGAAAAGGAGACAGTAGGAGATAAAGGGGAGAGAAAAAGACGAAAAGGAGACAGTAGGAGACAGAAGGAGACAGAAAGAGACAGAAAGAGACAGAAAGAGGCAACAGGAGACAAAAGGAGACAAAAGGAGACAAAAGGAGACAGAGGGAGACAAAAGAGGAGACAGTAGGAGAGAGAAGGAGACAAAAGGAGACAGAAAGAGACAGAAAAGGAGACAGTAAGAGAGAGAAGGAGACAGAAAGAGACAGAAAAGGAGACAGTACGAGAGAGAAGGAGACGGAAAGAGACAGAAAAGGAGACAGTAGGAGAGAGAAGGAGACAGAAAAAGAAAGAAAGAAGCAAAGGAGACAAAGCGAAAGAAGCGTACAGAGGAGACAGAAAGAGACGAAGGAGACAGAAGGAGACAGAGAAGGAGACAGAAAGAGACAGAGAAGGAGACAGAAGGAGACAGAAAAGGAGACAGAAAGACGCAAAGGAGGCAGAGAAAAAGGCAAAAAATACAAAGGAGATTAAAGAGACAGAAGATAAAGAAGAGAGAATAGAGATGAAGGAGACAGAAGGAGACAGAAGGAGACAGAGAAAGAGACAAACTAAGCAGCTACACCCTGCAGCTATCTACAGGCTTTACAAGGTCTGTTGCTAGCTATTAAGGCATAAGAAGGAGACAGAAGGAGACAGAGAAGGAGACAGAAAGAGACAGAGAAGGAGACAGAAGGAGACAGAAAAGGAGACAGAAAGACGCAAAGGAGGCAGAGAAAAAGGCAAAAAATACAAAGGAGATTAAAGAGACAGAAGATAAAGAAGAGAGAATAGAGATGAAGGAGACAGAAGGAGACAGAAGGAGACAGAGAAAGAGACAAACTAAGCAGCTACACCCTGCAGCTATCTACAGGCTTTACAAGGTCTGTTGCTAGCTATTAAGGCATAACAAACCCTAAACCCTAAACCCTAAACCCTAAACCCTAATAAAAGCTCTCTATCCTGAAGCAATTGCTTGCTTATTCAGGGGCCCCTCGTCGTCCTCCTGGGGCCCCTGCTGCTGCAGCGCGAAGGAGACAGAGAAGGAGACAGAAAGAGACAGAGGAGGAGACAGAAGGAGACAGAAAAGGAGACAGAAAGACGCAAAGGAGACAGAGAAAAAGACAAAAAATACAAAGGAGATTAAAAGAGACAGAAGATAAAGAAGAGAGAATAGAGATGAAGGAGACAGGAGGAGACAGAAGGAGACAGAGAAAGAGACAAACTAAGCAGCTACACCCTGCAGCTATCTACAGGCTTTACAAGGTCTGTTGCTAGCTATTAAGGCATAACAAACCCTAAACCCTAAACCCTAAACCCTAAACCCTAATAAAAGCTCTCTATCCTGAAGCAATTGCTTGCTTATTCAGGGGCCCCTCGTCGTCCTCCTGGGGCCCCTGCTGCTGCAGCGCATGCAGCAGCGGGGCTGCTGCTTAGCAGCAGCAGCAGCAGGAGGAGCAGCAGGAACGAAGGGTGTTGTGTTGTTGCTGGTTGTGTATATTATATCTTTTAATATCTTTTCTTATGCTGCTTCCTTGCTTTGCTGCTTCACTCAAACTCTCTCTAAGCATCTCTTCTTAGGGGCCCCCCGCTGCTGTCGGGGGCTCCAGCAAAATATAATATTATAGCAGGTGCTTATAAATTTGTTTGTTTTCTTCATTAAGAAGAAGGCATTACCTTCTAAGGTGCTGCTGCAGCAGCTGCTGCTGCTGCTGCTGTTGTTGCTGCTGCACCGCTAGTTGCGTGCTAAGCAGCATCTCCTTATGGAGGCCCTCATAGTTAATCATACATCTGCAGCATTAAATCTTTTGCTGTCTCTCTCTCTCTTTTGCTGTCTCCTTTTGTCTCCTCCTTTCTTACTCTGTCTCCTTCTGTCTCCTTCTACCCCTCTCTTCATAGGCAGCGGAGGCTTCTCTTTTTAAAACAGCAGCAGCAGCAGCAGAAACAGCACCAGCAGCAGCACCAGCACCAGCAGCATCAGCATCAGCAGCACCAGCAGCAGCACCAGAAGCATCAGCATCCGCAACAGCAGCAGCAGCAGCATGCTGCAGCTGCTGCAGGTCTCATCACCCCAGCAGCACGTATTATCAGTAAGTAAAGGCTTGGGGGCCCCCCAACGGGTTTCTCAGGCCGAAGTTAATCCAGAGGGGGGCCCCCTTGGGGTGTATGTGCTGCCTTGAGGGGCAGCGCTACTGCAGCAAGGCTCAACACTCTGCGACAACAGCAGCAACAGCAGCAGCAGCAGCAGACGATGGCGCTTACGTCTGCGGTGGGCGCAGCAGGGGCTGCGGGAGCAGCAGCACCGGATGCAGCCGCAGCAGCATCAGGAGCAGCAGCAGCAGCAGTAGCAGCAGCAGCACCAGCAGCAGCAGCAGCGGTTGCTTCCTCCCTAGTGAGTAGACCTGCTGCTGGATTAGGGGGCCCCCCCTTAGCTGGCCGCTTGTCTCTTCATCCCGCAGTTGCGGTGTCTCCGGAGACAGTTGTTTGTTTGTCTCTTCAGCTAGAAGGGCGTCCTTGCAATGCAGCAGCAGCAGGAACAGCAGCAGCAGCAGCAGGAGCAGCAGCAGGAACAGCAGCAGCAGGAGGAGCAGCAGGTGGCGTTGGGGCTGGATATACCGCAGGGTTTTGCTGCGAGCGTGTGGTGGTGCCTGATGCTGCTGTGCTGCTGCAGCAGGTGCTGCTGCTGGGCTCAGGAGAGCAGCTACACCCTCTGCTGCGGCTTCCTGCTGCTGTCTCTATTCCTTCTCCTAGAGCAGCAAAGTTGCGTGTCTTCGTCCGTGTGCTGCAGCAAGAGTCTCCTCCTGTCTTTATGGAGTTGCAGCAGCGGCTGCCTCCCGGCTGCGCTGCTGCAGCAGCAGCCCAACACGACCAGCAGCAGCAGCAGCAGCAGCAGCAGCAGCAGGAATGGGTCTCCTTTATGCCTCCTGAAGGTGTCAAAGCTCCTCTTTTTGTTGATGAGTTTGTCTTTGCGGGGTTCTTCTCAAAACTATCTGCTGCTGTCATCGGCACAGGCCTTCCTAAACCCCACAGCCTGTAAGCTGCTGCTGCTGCTGCTGCTGCTGTTGCTATTTCTGCTGTTGTTATTGCTGCTGTTACTACTGCTGCTGTGACGCCTGATGGTGTTGCCGTTGCTGTTGTTATTGCTGCTGCTGCACCACACTATGGTGCTCCTGCTGCTGTTGTTGCTGCTGTTGTTGCTGCTGTCGTTGCTGCTGTTGCAGCAGCTGCTGCTGCTGCTGACGGCGCTGCTGGTAGAGGTGCTGCTTTGGGTGCAGCAGAAGGCCATCAGGAGCAGTGCAGCGGCAGCAGCAGCAGCAGCAGCAACAGTATCGATAGGAATCTGTTCGCTAGCCTCAGGTTATTGTATTTAAATGCAGCTGTCTCCTTTGCTGCTGTTTGTCTCCTTTCTGCAGCACCACAACGCGAGCAGTGCCGGGGGCAGCTGACTTCCGCGGCTTTCAGGAGACAGTTGCTGCTGATATTCTGCCGCCAGCAGCAGCAGCTGCTGCTGTTGCTGCTGCTGCTACTAAAGGAGAAGGAGCATCAGATGCTGCAGCATCAGCAGGAGACAAAGAGACACTGCTGCTGCCGCGCTTCATGCCGCTGCCTCGCCTTCCTACTGCAGCAGATGTCCTGTTTGGCGTAGGGCCCGCAGCAGCAACAGCTGCAGCAGCAGCAGCAGCAACAGCAGCAGCGCCGGAAGAGGAGACAGCTTATTCTGCAGCGGTTCAGCAACTCTGTCTCCTCATTCGTGCCTGGCTGAGGAAGCAGTTGCTGCTGCCGCTGCAGCAGCAACTTGCTGCTCACCTGCCTTCTCCACCGCAAATACAACACCCAGCAGCAGCAGCAGCAGCAGCAGCAACTCGTCGAGGAAAGAGGAGACACTATGACAGCGAAAGCCAGGGAGAAAACTCGCTGTCACCTGCAGCAGAAGCAGCAGAAGCAGCAGAAGCAGCAGAAGCAGCAGACGCAGCAGAAGAGGAAGCAGAAGATGCCGCAGCAGATGCACATACACCTGAAGCAGCAGGGGAATATCCCGATGACGAAGCAGCAGCAGCAGCAGCAGCAGCAGAAGCTGCAGCAGCAGCAGCTGCAGCTGCAGCAGCTAGGGGCTGAACAGGAGACAGCGGGAAGCGGCGAGACCGACGCGTTATTCCTTACGGAGGGCATCCACAGCAGCTGCAGCAACCGCAGCAGCAGCAGCAGCAGCAGCAGCAACAGCAGCAGCAGCAACAGCAGCAGCAACAGCAGCAGCAGCGACAGCAGCAGCAGCAAGGGAGGCGTATCGTTGTTGCATATGTTTAAGGAGGCCCTTGCTGCAGACCCTTACTTAGCTAGGATTGCGCTCAAGAGACTTGTGGGGTGTTTGGTGCTGCGGGTAGAGGCCTGGCGCTGCTTCGCAGCAGCACGCAGCTGCTGCAGCAAGCTGCTGCCACTGACGCCTCCTGCTGCATCAGCTGCAGCAGCAGCAGCAGGCAAGCTGGAGGCTATAAAGAAGGAGACAGAAGGTGATATGCAGATGGAGACTGACCATCTTGATCCTCTTGCTGCCTTATCTTTTGCTGCTGTTAAGTCGAGCCGCACCACAGCAGCAGCAGCAACAGCAGCAGCAGCGGGTGGCACGGATCCCGAGGACTTGCAGCAGCTGCTGCTTGATGGAGAAGGCCGAGTTGCTGCTGCTGCAGATGCCCTAGAGCGCTGTCTCCTGCTGCTGCAGGAAGTGTCTCTGCCCCCTCTCAGTGCTGCTTCTCGTGTCGATGATGCTTTGGAGGTAGGCGCAGCAGCAGCAGCAGCAGCAGCAACAACAACAACAACAGCGGCAGCAGCAAAAGCAGCAAGAAACAGCAGTAGCAGGCACAGCAGCAGTATAAACAGCAGCAACAACAGCAGCAGCAGCAGCAGTGACAGCATATTGAGTGTCTCCTTGTGTCTTTTTCTGTCTCCTTTTGCTGCAGGCGGAGATCTCCTTTGGGTTTCACGCGCGCTGCTGGTCTGCTGCTAATTTGTCTCTGCTGCAGTGCAGCAAGCTGCCGCTGTTTGTTCGTCGCTTCTTCCTTTGCTGCTTGGGTTTTTCTGTGTCTCTTGCTGCTGCAGCAAGAACCGCAAGGAGGAGACTGGAGGCTCTGCCAGGGCCTCAAGCAGCAGACCTGCGGCTGCTTGCTGCTGTGCGGCTGCTGCTGCAAACTGTCTCCTGCTGCAGCAACGGGGTCCCCTTGTTGCTGCAGCCACACGGAGACATGCTGCTACAGCAGCTGCTGCTAGATCTAGATACCTGCAGCTGTCTTCTGCTGCACCGACACGCAGTGTTAGATGGGCAGCTACCTGCTGCTGTTGCTGCAGCGGTGCAGCAGCAGCTGCAGCAGCAGCAGCAGCACCAAGGCGGGGGCGGCGCTTTGGGGCTCCGCAACAGCAAGATCTGCACCTTCAGCAGCAGCAGCAGCAGGCGGGTGTCTCTTGTTGCTCCTTGGCTGGAGGCTTTGGGCAGCGCTGCAGCAAAAGGAGACACATCAAAGGAGGAGACAGTTTGTGCTGCAGCCTGCAGCAGCGGGAGTCTGTGCGGCTCGTGCGTTGGCTGCAGCAGGAAGCTGCTGTCTTCTTGTTTGTTAGGGACTCTGCTGCAGGGGCGTTACGGTGTATGTACAGAGCACGCCTCGGAGACAGTGTGGGGCCCTCTTGAAGCAGCAGCAGCAGCAGCAGGGCTTCCTAACAACAGAGACACCCAAGCTGCTGCTCTTCTCTCTTCAACAACTTTATCTGTCCGCCTACGCGTGAGGGCGAGGGCCTTAGCCTTCAAGGCCCTGGGCCTCCCACCCAGCAGCAGCAGCAGCAGCAGCAGCAGCAGCAGCGCGGAAGTTCACGCACAAGCCCTTGCTGCTCTCGCAGCCCTTGGAGACACTCCTGCACTTAGCCTTCAAGGCCCTGGGCCTCCCACCCAGCAGCAGCAGCAGCAGCAGCAGCAGCAGCAGCGCGGAAGTTCACGCACAAGCCCTTGCTGCTCTCGCAGCCCTTGGAGACACTCCTGCAGGAGCTGCTGCTGTTGCGGAGACTCTCGCTCACTGCCACCTGCAGGGGTGAGTGGTGCTGCTGCTGCTGCTGCTGCTGCTGCTGTTGCTTGTGCTGCTGTTGCTGCTACTGCTGTTGCTACTGTTGCTGTTGCTGCTGCTGCGTCGCCGGTGTTTGCTGCATGCAGTGGCGGCTGCTGCTGCTGTTCCCTCCTTTCTGCTGCTGCAGCTGCTTTGCGGCTGTTAATGCGATACCTGCTGCACTGCAGCTGCTGCTGTTGGCGGAGCATTTGCTGTTGCTGCTTCTGCTTCCAGCAGAGGCCTTGCTGCTGCAGCACCCTTGAGTCTTCGTCATGCCGCCTTGTTGTTGCTGTCGCTGCTGCTGCTGCTGCAGGCGTGTTGTTTTCTTGTTAGCTTCGCTGCTAGCTCGTGGTTCGGCTGCAGCAGCAGATGGAGAAGCCGGATGCAGCATCGGGGGCTCGCTGGAGGTGCTGGGTTGTTTGCTGCTGCTGCTGCTGCTGCTGGCGGAAGATGAAGTTGTGGGGGGCCCCTTCTTATGGCAGTGGGGGGCCCCCCTTCTGTGCTGCTTAGAGGAGATAGTGTCTCCTTTGCAGCAGCCAGCTGTCTCCTCAGCCCCTCAAGGAGACACAGCAGGCGGCGGCTCGGCTGCTGCAGCAGCTTCATCGGAGCCAGCAGCGGCAACAGCAGCAGCAGCAGCAGCTGCTGCTGCTGCTGCTGCTGTTGCGGATTCTGCAGCCGAGACGCTTCTTGTTAATACACCCAAATGGACGTCAACAGAGCATGAGACCTCGTTTACTGCTGTAGGCCTCCATGGCTGCTGCTGGTGCTGCTGCAATTGCTGCTGCTGTTGCTGCTGCTGTTGCTGCTGCTTTTGCTGTTGTTGGTGCTGCTGATTCTGTTATTGTTGCTGCAGTTGCTGCTGGTGCTGCTGCTGCGCCTGCGTTATATGCTTGTGGTGGTTTGATGCTGCTGGGGTGTACGTGCAGCTGCTGCAGGGCGATCCTCTGCTGGCGAGACGTGTGTTGCTGCTGCACAGCGCTTTGATGCAGCTTTTCGGCGGCAGCAGCAAGGCCTCATCACAGCAGCAGCAGCAGCAACAGCAACAGCAGCAGCAGCAGCAGCAGCAGCAGCGGCAGCAACAGTGGGGGGATTGGCGATCTATCTTGCCTTCCAGGGTCCTCCTGGCGCCTACCTCCTTCAGCAGAGGAGACAGTTGGTGTTAAGTTTGCTGCACGTTTGCTGCTGCTGCTGGTGCGTCGTTGCCCGCAGCTGCTGCTGGCGGGAGATCACCTTACGGAGGAGCAGCAGGACACTGCAGCAGCAGAAGCAGAAGCAGCAGCAACAGCAGCAGCAGCAGCAGCAGTAGAGGATGAAGGGGAGCAGCCTATGGAGGACACCGCAGACAATGAAGGCTTGCTGCCTTGGGAGCGACAGCTGGTTGCGCAGCCAGCAGCAGCTGCAGCATACTTGAACGGCAGCATCTGCAGCAGCAGCAGCAGCAGCAGCAGGGTGCCTGTGGTTCCCGGGGTGGGTTTCGCTGTATGTGTGTCTCCTGAGGGCCTCAGCGCAGTTCTCTCTGCGGTTTGCCGCTGCATTGCATGCATAGCCCCTCCTTTTGAGTGGCTCGGGGAGACAGCAGCAGCAGCAGCAGCAGCAGCAGCAGCAACAGGAAGTGGCTTAGCAGGGGAGTATGGGGTGTCTCCGCAGCTGGCGAAGCTGCTGTCTCTGTGGGTGGAGGCGCGGGATTGCAGTCTCCCTGTGCTGCAGTCTTTGCTGCAGCTGCTGTTTGCTGCTCTGCATGTAGTAACACCGTCTCTGACAGAAGACTTAAAGGAGACAGCTGAGGCCCTAAAGGGGGCCCAGGGTCTCCTTTGGGTGGGCCTTAGGAGGTCGCAGCTGCAGCAGATCTTGCTGCTAGCAGCAGCTGCTCTCCTTTCCGCAGGACAGTGGATAGGCAGCAGCAGCAGCAGCAGCTGCAGCAGCAGCAAACAGCAGCAGCGGATCCTGCCCGCACAGCAGCAATGGGAAACTATTAATTGGCTGCAGAGCCTCGAGGGATTTCGTCAGGAGGTACAATTCCTGCTGCTGTTGCTGTTGCTGCTGCTGCTGCTGCTGCATGCCTTGCTGCTGCCGTTGCTTCTGCTGCTGCTGCTGCTCCAGCGCTGCTTCCTCAGTGCAGTTCCGCCAGTACCCGTTTCAGGTGGAGCAGCAGCAGCAGCGGGAAGAGCAGCCTGCTGCTGCTTTTGCATTTGTTTGTTAGGAAACAGACACACAGACCTTCTGCTGAACCCTTTCTGCTGCTGCTGCTGCTGCTGCATTGTGTCGCAGGCCGTACTGCAGCTACGCTGCTGCTTATCGTGGGTATGCAGGGTGCAGCGGCAGGTATTCTTGCAGCTGAGGGACTCCCAAGCATTTGTGCTGCAGCAGCTGCTGCAGTGCGGTGTGCTGCTGCCGCAGCTGCAGCAAGCAGCTTTGCTGCTGCTGCAGGCTATGGGCCCTTGGGCCCCAGGGGCTGTGCTACCAACTGTCTCCTTCTCCTTCCACATCGTTCCTTCTGTCTCTCGCCCTTCTGTCTGTCCCCCGCGCTCTGTCTCTACTTTATTATCGGCGCTGGGGGCTGCAGATGCTGCTGCTGCTGCAGCGGCACCCACCAGCAGCAGCAGCAGCAGCGGTAGCAGCAACACCACCACCAACAGCACCTCTGCTGCTACAGAGACACATGTCGTCACGCTCTCAGCAAAGCTGCCGTCCCTTTTGGAGACACTTAGAGCTCCCTATACACCGCAAAACTGGGCATTGGTAAGAAACAACAAAGTCTGCAGCAGCAGCAGCAGCTGCTGCTGCTGCTGCGGTTGCTGTAGACCTACCCTGCTGCTAACCCCCTCATGCGCTGCTGTTCAATGCCGTTTGCAGCGTCATGGCTGCAGCTGCTGCTGCAGCAGGTGCTTCATGCCATATGTGTTGTTGCGTTTGCTGCTGCTGCTGCAGCAGGAGCAGCAGCGGTTCCTGCTGATGCTGAGTCGGTAGGGGGGCTGCGTGTGCATATTTGTATTTGCTGCAGGAGGATGAGGATCTGCTTCCCGAGGAGCCGATGCCTTTGTTTTTGTTGTGTCGATTGCGGCTGCCAGCAGCAGCAGCAGCAGCAACAGCAGCAGGAGACAGTCTCCTGGGCCCCGCAGCAGGTCACTTGTCTATGGGCCCATCGGAGACAGTTGTAGGAGATGCAGCAGCAGATGATGGCGGGGGAGATGAAGCAGCAGCAGATGTCTTGCGGCTATGGAGACAGGTTCGCAGTGCTTTGTCAGCGCGTCTGCTGCAGCAGCTTGCAGCAGCAGAGACAGAAGCAGCAGCACCCGAACAGGCCTCTGCTGCAGCAGCAGCAACAGGGACAACAACAACAGCAGCGGCAGCACCAACCAGCAGCACCGAAAACCTCTCACCCCTCCTTGCATTGCGAATGGTAGGCCTTTAGCCCTGCTGCTGCAGCAGCCTCCGCAGCAGCGGCAGCACCAAACTCAGCAGCAGCAGGAGTAGGAGCAGCAGGAGCAGCACCAGCAGTAGTAGCAGCAGCAGCAGCACCAGCAATAGTAGCAGCAACAGCAGAACCAGCAGTAGTAGTAGCAGCAGCAGCAGTAGCACCATGAGCAGGAGCAGCAGGAGCGGCGTCTGCTGCTGCAGTTTTTGCTGCTGGTATGCGGCTGTTTTGTTTGTGCTGCAGCACCAGCTGTCTGCTGAGGTGGTGCGGATGGAGGAGCTTGCTGAAGTGCTGTCTTGGGTGACTCGCTCTTCTCTCTCTGTCTCTACCCCGCTGAGAGCAGCAGCAGCAGCAGCAGCAGTCTCTCTTGCTGCTAAGGGGCTGCCTGTCTACTCTCTCATCTTTGACTGCCTTGATGCTCTTCTTGCTGCTGCGCTGCGCTCCCTGAAACACCCACAACAACCTGAACCAGCAGCAGCAGCAGCAGCAGCAGCAGCAGCAGCAGAAGCAGCAGCGGCACCAGCAGCAGCAGCAGATGCAGACGCAGCAGCAGACACGGCTGCTGCACCAGCCGATGCGCAGCAAACTGCTGCAGATGGAGACTCCCTTAACACGGCAGCAGCAACCAACGCCGGTACAGCAGCAACAACTACTTCTGGAGCTCCTGCAGCAGCAGCAGCAGCAGCAACTGCTGCTGCTGCTGCTGAAACGCAGGAACTGCCCACGTACCCTGATCGACCTGTAAGGCCCAAGTTGCAGCTGATGCAGCAAGCGCAGCCCCAGCTGCAGCACGATCCAGCAGCAGCAGCAGCAGCAGCAACAGCCCCGAAGTGGAGGCAGTGTAGCTAAAGTAGACGCCGATAGTTTGAGGCCTGTGCTGCAGCAGCAGCAGCAGCAGGGGGGGGCGTCTCCATTGCTGTACAACGTGCTGTTGTTTATCTGATTGCTGTTGTTGTTGCTGCTGCTGTTGCTGGTGCTGCTGCTGCTGCAGGCATACTCTAGGGCTGCCCGTTCTCTCTTCGCTCTTCATGGGGGCCGCCTTCTGCGTTTGCTGCAGTTTGTTGAACTATTGCTGCAGCAGCATTTGGCTGCTGCTGCTGCGGTGTACAGGCAGCTTGAGCGGGTGCTGGCGCTGCCCTGTCGCCGTCTCCTAGAGGTTTGCCTTGAGCTGCTGCAGGAGGAAGGCCTTGCTGCTCTTGCTGCTGATGCTGCTGCTGCTGCTGCTGCGGGCGCAGCGGAAACAGCAGAAACAGCAGCAGGAGCAGCAGCAGCAACAGGGGATGCGCCGCTGCAGCAGCAGATCGCTAAAGGGCTGCTGCTGTCTGCGTTGCGGCTAACCACGCAAATTGCTCGGGGCTACCAGTCGCTGGCTGATGCTGCAGTGCAGCAGCGGGAGGCCAGCAGCAGCAGCAACAACAACAATGAAAGCAGCAGCAGCAACACCAGTTGGTTTGGCGGGGTGGACAGCAGCAGCAGCAGCAAGATGAAGAAGAGCCTTGGTTTCCCTCGATATGTCTCTATTCTGAGGCGGCTGTTTGCTGCTGTCTCCTCTTTAGGTAATAGAGGAGACACCCCAGTTGATATTGCTGTAAGCTGCGTTGCTGCTGCTGCCTGCTGCTGCAGCGAGCCCTTCTTGTGCATGCTGCTCTCCTACAATCTACCGCAGCACTCTGTCTCTGCCTTGCTGAATACTCTTAAAGGAAATGAAACAGAAGCTGCTGCTGCTCTTGTTGCTTCTCCTGCTGCTGTTTGCTGCTTCGGGCCCCTCGCGGCCCGCTGCGCCTCGGAGCTCACATCCGCAGCACAGGTACGCCTGCTGCTGCTGCTGCTGCTGCTGCTTCTTTTTCTAATCGTGCTGCTGCTGCTGCGGTTGGTGCTGCAGTCTCTTGCTGTCTTTCGTGTTTTTGCGCTTCACTGCGACGTTTTGTTGCTGCAGCTGCTGTGCTGCTGCTGTTTTCAGCTGCTGCTGTTGATGCTCTCTGCCGGTGTTTGTTTGCTGCTGCTCCTTTCTTGCTGCTGCTGCTTCTGCTGCTGTTGCTGCTATAGCTATCTCTTTGGCCTCGACATGCCCTTCATGGAATTGGCAAGCCTTGCTGCTGCCGTTGCTGCTGCTGCTGCTGTTGCTGTTGCGCTGCAGAGACAGTCTTCATCGGAGGGCCTCGCGTGGCTGGCGGTGGCGCAGCAGCTGCTGCAGCTGGCTAGACACCTCGCAGCAACAGATCCCTACCCGTTGCATGCGCTGTTCGCGCTGCTGCTGCAGCAGAAGTTCCCCATCCCCTGGAAGCTCAAGGAGCCGCAGCAGCAGCCGCAGCAGCAGCAGCGACTACAGGCAGGTCGCCGTGCTGCAGCGCCGTGGGTTGAGGTGAGTGTGATATCTTCTGGTGATGTTGGCTGCTGCAGCAGCAACTCCTTTCTGTGTCTCTGCTGTCTCCAGTGCAGCCTTCTCAGTCCTTCGCTGCTGCATTTGCTGCTGCTGCTGCTGCTGCTGTGTTACCTGCTGCAGGCAGAAGCAACAGACGAAACAGCAGAGTTGTATGCTGACCTGCAGGACCCCTTAGAGAGCAGCAGCAGCAGCAGCGGCAAAGGGGCTGTCGATCCATTTTCAGCAGCAGCCACAGCAGCAGCAGACGCAGCAGAAGAAGAGGAGACAGTGTATGAGGTTGCAGAGGACCCACGGAAGCTGCTGCTGCGCGAGCTGCAGCGTTGTCTCCTTGCTTTTCTCTCTCAAAGTGAATTGCTGCTATCGGCGCAGCAGCGGGGACAGCAGCAAATGGCTGGCTTGCTGCAGCAGCAGAGTCTGCTGCAGCAGGAGACACGACAGGCTCTCCTCATCTATAGAAATGCCATACGCCTGGAGCAGCAGCTGCTCGCGCTGCCTGTGGAAGCAGCACCCCTAGTAATTACTGCTGCTGCTGCTGCTGCTAATGCTGCTGCTAATGCTGCTGCTAATGCTGCTGCTGATGCTGCTGTTGCTGCTGCTGCTGCTGCTGCTGCTAATGCTGGTGCTGCTGTTGCCGCTGCTGCTGCTGCTGCTGCTTATCGGCTTGCACTGGAGATGGCTATGTCGCTGCTTGGGCCTGTCGCTGCTGTAGCGGCAACAGCTGCTGCTGCAGCAGCCGCTGCTGCTGCTGCTGCTAATCTGTTGCTGCCTTCGCTGCTGCTGATCTGCTGCTGCTGCTGCTAGAGTGTGGATTGTTGCGTACTTGTTTTGTGTCTTTTTGTGTTTTGTTTTAGCTGCTGCCTACTGCTGCCTTCTCACCTATAGGACGACTTGCTGCTGTTGCTGCAGCAAAGCAGCAGCAGCGTGTTCGCGCTGCAGCGCAGCACTTCGATGTCTCCTTTTTAGTAGGCCTCCGCAGCAGCAACTACGCTGTCCCTTCTCTTGTCTCCCGGTGTCCCCCCAGAGGAGACACCTGTCTCCCTTGGATAGAAGACGAAGCACAAGAGACAGTGTTGCAAATAGCTGCATATACACTCGATGCAGTAAGCACTCCCTCCGTGTCTCCTGCTGCTCTGCTGCTGCTGCTGCTGCTGCTAATCTGCTGCTGCTGCTAATCTGCTGTTAATCTATGTGCGTTGTTGCTGTTGCTAATCTGCTTCCATTCTGTTTGTGCTGCTGCAAATACATTGTGTATCTCCTGCTGCTGCTGCTGCTGCTAACTTGCTATTAGCCTGCTATTGCTGCTGCTAACGCTCTGCTGCTGCAGCTGCAGCTCGTCCTCCCCCGATTGTGCATGCTGTGGTTGTTGCTGCTGCGTTGGTGCTGCATCTGTTTGCTTTATTTGCTGCAGGAGACACGTAGAGACTTGCTGTCTCTTGCTGCACCCTTAGAGTTTGTCTGCGGGGTTAGAAAGAGAATGCCTGAGGAGACAGTACTACCCACTTGGCTCTCAGACCCCTTCGCGCGTCTCCGTGCGGTAAGAAAGACAAGCACAAAGTGTCTCCTTTTTGTCTCTTTATTCTTCTTTAAGTGTCTCCTTTGTATCTCTCTATTCTTCTTTAAGTCTCTCCTTCGTTTTATTCTTCTTTAGGTGTCTCCTTTTTATCTCTTTATTCTTCTTTAGGTGTCTCCTTCTTACCTTTTTATTCTTAAGTGTCTCCTTTATGTCCCTTTATCTTTCTTTAAGTGTCTCCTTTTATCTCTTTATTCTTATTCATCTTAAGTGTCTCCTTTATGTCCCTTTATCTTTCTTTAAGTGTCTCCTTTTATCTCTTTATTCTTATTCAGGTGTCTCCTTTTTATGTTTTTTATTCTTCTTTAGGTGTCTCCTTTGTATCTCTTTATTCCTCTTTACGCCTGTCTCCTGGGTGTCTCCTTTATGTCTCTTTATTTTTCTTTAGGTGTCTCCTTTTAGTCTGTTTCTTTTCTGTCTGTTTCCGCTTCACTGTGTCTCCTATCTGTTTGCCTATTTTAGGGTTTAGGGTTTAGG